>NC_135846.1:15544711-15719711 GCF_029677425.1 Wolffia australiana | reverse complement strand
AACCAGAAAATCTCAGCAGGACTTGATTATGAAAATAGATGTCTTCACACATAAATAATCAAACGGAAAGTAGTACGAAATGGATCTAAGTCATTAACATTTAGGGACCCTCGACATATTTCATTTTTTTCTTGCAGATCAGTTCTGTCAAAAAAATTGACAACACGGAGAAATGGCTCTGCAGAATGAGATTTATGATGATTCTGAATTGGCAGGAGTTTAGTCTTGTTTAAGGTAATTGGAGTAGCAACTTCTCTAATGGCCCAAAATTATACCTGAGAAATTCCTCTGCAAGCATCATGGAACCGAGATATCTGATCCTTGTCACCTTCACGTTCTGCAGCGAAATTGAATCGTGTTCCTAGAAGAAAAGAACAAATTGAGTTGGACCTGTTCAGTGAGATGTAACTGAAATTTGAATGGTTAATGGCACTACGTAAATGTGTTGTCCCAAATGAAGAAAACGGTCACATCACTGAAAACATATTTGAGTCACCAAATTACAGAAAATAAAGTAGAGTTAAGGCAAATTTCATAACAGAGGACCAAGTCAGTACGTGAACTGTTGTCAACGATAGTCACAACAGGATCTGTTTGTCTGGAGTCGGGTTCCACAATGTCAGCCTTCCAAAGTTTAATGACATTCTTGGGCTGAGCTGCCTGTTTGATGACACAAAACCCTTTGTTATCATTAAACAGAGATATGAACGAATAACTTCAACATTCACAGTGAAGAAAGCAGAAAAACAGCAAAAATTAGACTACAACGCCGCAGGAAAAAAAGCTCACCAATTGTGAATTCGAATGTGAATAAACTGAGTTCTGAACGCAAGAAATAAATGAGAATGTGTGAAGGTACCATATTCTGAAGAATATAATTAGAAGAGATGCACAAGACAACCAAAAACTATATTCGAAAATAAATCACCTTTTTACGAAAATAAGTTTCTCTGGTAATGCACTTTGTAGACAAAAGGCACAAGATCAGTTTATATGCCATGGAGGAAGTTATCTAAGAGAAAAAAACGTAATTAATACCTGCAGATCGGGGTAGATTGCAAGCTCAAATCTTGAAGGGTTCAAAGGATTACGAGTGTCACAGGGTACAGCAGCAGCCCAACTAATCAAAAACAAAAGAATAGTCAACCAGAAGGTACCGCAGAGTGGAAAGATAAAGAATAAAGATAAATGACATCATAGTGTGATTCATCTTTAAAAACGCGTCAACTAAAGAACAAGGGAAAATCAGTACATTTTCTTTGAGGCCCACTGAGGAGCCAACACCTGAAGAAAACCTGGCCCGTGAAGCTCCCGAAGCCAGCCCGCAAATAAGCATATGTGGTTCTGCATGCAAGCATATCAGAAAAAGGGTCACACAGCAATAAAAAAATATTGACAACCAACATATTGTAAGAGTGTACCAAATGGTTCAACGTACGATTCAAATTCTATGGGGAATCTGATAGAAACCTTGGATATAGATTTCTATTACGGAAGCATCTTCATTAGAGGAAGTGATAGAAAAGGATGGGATAGAGGAGAGATCAATCAGAGATTATGGAGGGATCAGTCCAGAGAGAGCAGGGGGAAGATCTGGTGATATCGAGACAACCACAGGGAAATAAAAAGAAATGGAGATTGATCTTCATTTCTGATAAGTACTTCAGCAAGGCATACAGAAGGAGACGATTCCGGAGGGCGGGAAGCGACGCAGCACATGCCTTTTAAAAAGACATGCATGCCTATAAATAAGAAAACAACGGGAAGAGGCAGTTACGATAAGTCTTTTTCCTCAAGAAATCCCCAAATTTCAGTCCCTGGTAGGGGTTTGGGGGCCGTATCATAATTGCATTTCTCTGTGTGTTTTATTCACGCAAAGAAATTCCAATACATATGATCTTAGTTATTCCATGTGACCCATGCACCTGAAGGTGTTAAACGTTTCCATACATAATTAACACCTAAAACAAGTCAATTATGAGCTTCTGATGAATCAAAATTTGGAGCAGTCTAACCTCAATCAAGCGAACAACTTTAGTGTGACCCTTTGTCCTGGCCAGGTCAAGCGGAGTGTGGCAGTCGTCATTTGCCACCAAAGGATTCGCTGAAAATATTTTAATAAGACACATTAAAAATTTTCATTTGAAGCAATCATAATTAACATACGCCTCAAGAAATTTAAGAGAGCGCGTCCTCTAAGACTGCATTCGATGTCAAAAACCCGAAAAAAAATGCACCCACCGCCGTGAGCAAGAAGCACATCAACTGTCTCATCGAGACCCCGCTTTGCTGCATGATGTAAGGGAGTTCCGGCGTGGGAACCTGTGGAGAATGAAAAAAATGCAAGAACAACACTCAAAGTATCAGCTTCAAATTTCAATTTGGCGTGAAACAGAATTCAAGAAAGATATCGTTCACCGGTGGAATTAAATTCACATTGAAATCGGCTGCATAATCCGACGAATTCTGACATAAAAATCAACCCCCTTTACCAGGCCGATAGGCATTAATGTTGGCGCCGAGATCAATCAGCACCTTAGCGACCGGTAGCAAGTCCGGCCTCATGCAAGCCACGATCAACGGTGTTTTCCCAGCCTTGTCGATAAACTGGAGAAAAACATTCCTTCAACAGTAAGCATCAAACAACAACAAGCATTTAAAACTGAAATTCCATCAAATAAACCTCGAGTCCGGCCCCTTCGCGGCGCAGGCGTTGAATCCCCCTCACATTGGCGTACAAAACCTGCTGGTAGACCAGTTCCTCCTTGGAAACCTGCGCCCCCATCACCAACAGCCCTCTGCAACAATATCGCGTGGAAGTCGCATCAAACTGTAGCCGATCCAGCACAGAAAATCGAGAGATTGCAAGAAATTATACCTCCAAAACCACGGTTGATGATCTTTGGGAAGCTTCCCGGAGTGGAGATTTCCGCGTTTCTAACCCATGGTTTTTCCTTTTTCAAATCAATCTGACAGAGTTTTAATTACATGATAAAGACCGATCATTTGAAAGGACATTGTCGTAATTAAACATATTCGATGAGGACCCCAACGACTTTAACAATAATAATAAAGCTTTCAAGTGAGTATTATTATTTATCACCCTAAAAAAGGAGGTATTTACACTTGGAAAAGTATTCAAGGGTAAAATGTTGTTTTTTCTTTGGGGAGGCGGTTTCTTGTAAATTTGTATTATTATCCCATTTTTCTGACAAGAAATTGAACTCCGCGGGATCCTTTGGAAACCCTAGTCTTCGACTCGGCGTCTCGCTCGAGGGATTTTCGGAGTTTATATGTGTTTATCATGTTCTAGAGATCCCAGCTTGCTGAAGGTGCGCTCTAACGTTTAGCTGCACTGAAGTTGGAGGTTCTTTGAAGATTCTCTTTATATTTCGTTGCCTTGGCTTTTCTTCGGATTGAAATCCGATTTTCAGCTCTTTTTTTAGCTGAGGCAGCCTGAATGTAATCGTTATGCATATTTATCGTGTTTGCAATCACCTGATTTTCTCATGGGCCAAAGAATATTTTTCCGGGACGCCTGTTTGCCGGGGTTTTTATGATTTTGGAATGTCCCTGCGGTGTAACTTGCGACTGCTAAATTGCCAAATCAGGATATTTGTGATTCTGCTCTGGATTATTAGATCTTTTAGCTTCTTGCGACGTCACGGTTGAAATTTGGGTTATATTTTCAATTTTTTTTTCTCTCGGACGGTAGACGATCTCATTATGTGTCTGTAAAGCAATATTGCCAATGTACTTTATCTATCAGTTCTAGGAATGAGAATAGCTATACGCCTTTTGTGCCGAACGCTGCATTTTGTGCCGAACTCCAAACAGTCTTACTTTTGTTTTCGTTATAATTCTTCACCAATCTGATTTATGTGTCAGAATCGTTCAGCGGCTATTTGGATTGTAATTTCGATTGCACGCTTCGTCTTTATTCTATCATCTGTTAATCTATGCGATTATCTCCTTCGTTTCTTCATCATTTTGGTTCTATCAGTTGAAACAGATAGCTTCATGACTTGCTAATGATTTAACTCGCCTGCAGAAGGGGACATTTCACCTTGAACAGATATCATCATTAGTGGTAAATTAGCCACTTCAAAGAAGGAGAACAGCTTAGCCTCAACTCAAGGGTTTGTGTAGTTTCTTTTTCACTCTTCCCAAGTTGAAGTTTTTTGCCTTCATTAAACGTCTTTAAATAATAACCGATTTTGGTATTAGATTTTTTTCTCCAATTCTAATCATTTCATGTGACTGAAGCAACTCTGATCATTTCATTTTTTGGACTGCCAGTGACCATCTTCGAAGCTATGTCAACGGAGAAGCAGTCAGCAGATGCCGGACATTCTTCGAAGAAGAGATTTGCTGCTGGACAGCTCACCAAGGACAACCTAGGCGACAACGACGACAATGGCCCCGAGCCCGAGATGGGAACATTCCGACGGGCCAGCAACGAGGTCTTGGCCACCAGGAGGATCGTCAAAGTCCGTCGTCAACAGCCGCCATCTTCCTCGACAGAACCATCCTCCAACCCTTTTGCCCAGATTTCCTTTTCAGTGCAGCCCCCTCCGGCTTCCGCAATCCAGACCGAGACGTCGCCCCAAGAGAAGACCGAGGAATTGGGAACCAAGACTGCCAATGGAGAAGGAGAAGCCGAGCAGAACGGTCAAGCCGAGGTCAAAGTCACCATGCCCACAGAAGAAAACCCCGAAATAAAAGACAAAGAAGCCGAGGCCGAGCCACCATCTGAAGAGGCTGCTCCGGCAGTCGAAAGTACAGGCACAGAGGCCGAAGACGAGGCAGAACCCGAGAAGGAAGAGAACAAGACTGAGCCCCAGCCGGCTTTGAGCTCCTTTCAGCAGCTGTCGAGCAGCCAGAACGCCTTCTCCGGGCTCGCAAAAGGCGGCACTGGCTTTTCAGGAAGCTCCTTCTCGGGGTCCGTCTTTGGATTGAGCGGCGGGACTACACCGCCGGCTTACCCGTCATTCGGAATTGGAACAGCCACTACAACCAGCCTCTTCAGTGCCATCCCATCTGGTGGAAGTAGCGGCACGGCGGCGGCTCTGCCGGAGGTGCCCATGGAGACGGGCGAGGAGAACGAGGTACCCGCCTTCGCTGCCGATGCAATCTTGTTCGAGTTCATTGACGGGCGGTGGAAGGAGAGGGGCAAAGGAGAGCTCAAAGTTAACATCTCGAATTCACCCAATTCAAAGAAGTCAAGGCTGGTGATGAGAGCCAGAGGAAACCTGAGGCTGATTCTCAATGCCAATTTATACCCGGATATGGCATTGACTGCCATGGAGAAGAGAGGAGTCACCTTTACCTGCATCAACAGCGCCGGCACCGCCGCCGAGGAAAAGACGGTAGGGCTCGCCACGTTTGCACTGAAGTTCAAGGACCCGAGCATTGTGGAGGAGTTCACGACGGCAGTGGAGGCGAACAAGGGTAAGAAGCTGGCAACGGCAGCGGCGGAATAGAACAACCATCGGTGTAGGTGGCGGCTTGGCCCTGGTAAAGTTTGCCTATAGAGAGATTTTCCTTGTCTCATTTTTCTGTTGTCTCTGTGGGAATGGTTTTAGTTTTGGGGGGGGGGGGGGGGGGGAGGGGGAGGAAAGAAGGAAAGAGCTTCATGCATGTGTTCTAAATATTCTTATTTGGGGAAAGAAATGGCTCAGAGGAGGATCAAGTCATGATAAGCCTCTCTCTAATCTAAAACTTTCTCAACTCATCTTTTGGTGCTCCTGGCCATTTCTGCGACGTCCAGTTCCACCGCAAGAACGGGTGAATCGTAGTGCATGCCATGACGACTGCAACAAGAGAAATGATGTTAGTGGGAAGAAGTTTTTGATGAAAGTTATGGAGTCTTATTGGGCACCCACTGCCACATTAGCCAACTGTTTTGCCAATAGGAATAATATTAAAGATTAGAACTAAGAAATATCCTAGATTTAATTATAGCCGTCTAAGTATTTCCTATCTATAAACTTATGTTGAATCCTAGCCACTGATCTCATAACATGTTTGAATATTCCTAGACCAATCTTTAAGAGTAAGACTCCTTTACAGAAGAGAGATCATCCACAAATATGAGAGAAGAGAGAGAAATGACCTATTTTGCACTGGGCAGTGATCAACGGCAGTTCTCAGTGAATAAATTGCTCTTCCGACAATGTCCGTCATCGGTAATGGGCCAAAAGTCCGGCTGTCCCGGGCTTCCTGTGAAATAGACATGTTCATTATAAATATGTACATCAACCATATCATCACAACGTTGATAAAGAAGAATGTAGCTTAAAAAAGGTCTATGATCGAAAAATGAAGAACGTATGGAGAAAACGATGGATGATAAATTGCAGCTATTCAGATACTGAATGTTTTCAAATCGCACTTATATTCAAGGATCATCATAATTATGTACATCAAGAAAATCATCACCACGTAAGTGTAGAAAAATGTAGCTTAAAACAGATTTGTGAGCAAAAAATGTAGAGCAAAAGAATAAATGGATGGACTGTTAAATTGCAACTTTTCAGATTCAGAATGTTTGTGATAAAATAAATTATATCGCACTTATATTCGAGGAACAAAACTAGAGAAGATGATCAGTTTTTTTCCTATTACAGCCCACAATTTAACACATTTATTCCTGACATTACTGCCCAGAAGTGTGATCAAGAAAGAACATAAGAAACTATCACTGAAACTAAAATTGGTCATACCTTCGGTTTAAGGGACTCGTTATCAGCCAGAACCCAACACTGATCTTTTTCCAAGACAAAAGGTTCATCTTTCTCATCGTTCGATGCCATTTCATAACCTTCGATAGCTGCTAGTCTTCGGACGAGGTAATCTTCAGGACTCTCAGGGTCTTTTAGAACAACAACATCACCAATGAAGACACTCCTGTAAAAAAAATTTTGAAAGATGACCCTCAGCATCCCATGGGGCATAAAGATAAGAAAAATAATTAACAAATGTAAATAGTACTCGACTAATTCAGAGGAAAGATAGCAGACTATGATTTGCAAAACAATATGATCATGTTCTCATGCATCAAAAATTAAGTTTCCGTGAAAAAAGAAAATACCAAGCGAAGGGAAAGAATACAAACATTTTTTTTTGAATTAAAAAAAAAATACAAACATTAACTCGATGACAAGTAGGTTGTATAACGAACATTGGGTCTACGGTAGGCAATTTTCTGACGAGAACAGTGCCATCTTCCACAATTGTTGGCGCCATCTGCTGGCCTTTATTCCAATGTAAGTAGGTCAACTTGCCTTGGAATAGGTTCTTCCAGACAACGTCTCCGACTTGTGTCTCCGTGATTTGACCCACTTTATAGCTCTACATAGCAATAAATGAAATGTTGGCTCATTAGATTTGATATTAAATAGAATCAAAGTATGACATTCCAATACCTCAGAAAAAAATCTTCTTCAAGTCAAGAAAAAACCATGAAAGGTTTCTAGCTTTAAAATTCACAGCATTTATATAAAAAAGTGTGTGCTTTTAATCGGGATGACTACAATCCTGAGAATTTATAGAAGATGCAATGTGAGAAAATTAACGCTTTACGAAGACCTTTTCAACGAGGGAACATGCAGGAGCATTCATGTACTTCATCAGGAAACAGGATAACTTAATTTCAAATTTCAGCTTTTGCGCCACACCAAGTGCCACAAAAAGGTGCTACCAGCTGTGTCAGCTAAAATATGACCAGTCGAAATTCAGATACATAAATAGAAATTTCGGAAACTAGGAAACCGGGCAAACCTAACAATATGACACTCTTTGGCATCTATAATTGAATACTTGATTTTTTTCTTGTTTTAATTCTTTATTTGTCTTCCTTTTCTTTGTTGCAATTATTCCATTGAGAAGATCCATATAAATAAAAAGAGGATCGCTCAACGGGACCTGGACACTTACTCTTCAATGGGTCAGGCCCATTATGAGCATTCATGAATTTGAACGTTACATTTCTGCTTGGGAAAACCCTGGCACGTAGAGCAGCACAGGAGAACGGGGGAAAGGTTGGATTCTGACATAGACTCAGAGCCATTGTGACACGATTTTAACATGATTCCCAAACCCTACATGGGTATTTCAGTCATTTGCAAATGAATATGTTCCTCCTAAAAATGTAGCCCATCCCCCAGGGATCATGCAAGAAGATATCGGATTCAACAAGAGGGGCCAAGCCGTACTGGACATGTCCCTTGTGAGAGGGCTGTTTTATACGGGAGATGATCCCTAGGAGTAAAGCCTCTAACCTGGACCTGTACCACCACTTCATCAACTGTGATCTTCGTCTTTTCTCAATCTACCAGTCTTTTCCCTTTTCCCTTAAAGAATTATTTCTTAGAAAGAGACATTCATTTCGGTTTATCACATTTCTTACATTGGAGGAACAGTGAGGAAGAATGTTTTATCCATTCCTCGTAATCTTTAACTGTGCAAGATGCTCAAGATGGAAACTTCCTCTTTGTCCGCATCCATGGATTCTCCTTGTCCTACGATCATAGGTGAAAGAGAGAATAACCCTAGAATTCAATAATGGGAGAAACATACGGAGAAATGTATGCACATTCTGTACAGGATCTGTGGGAAGAGATTCACAAAGGTTATGTTAATCAGCACAATCAGGGGCATATATATAGTCTGTTGGCTGCATGATAAGACCCTCAAACAGAATTATCACAGGGATAAGTGGAGCAACCAAGCCCGTGCAACCAACGTGGGAATCCAAATTCTTAAATTGACAGGAAAGGGGTGCCTATAACTAAGTCGGATAGTGGATGGTCAAACCATCAGTCAAAGTTGTTTCAAGAAGTGGAGCTGAGGCTTCTTGCTGGAGGATGGAGCTTCTCTCCATCCAGACGAAGGAAAGTCAATCTGACTCAAATTCCACCACGCTCCTGTTACTCTCTCTAACTCGTTTGTTCTTCTCATCATTGTGACACTGTGACCTCTCAAACAAGACACTACCGCACAATGAAAATGAGCAAGATGAGTCAGTTTTGGATATGTGCACCCAAAGGATGACCTATGGAGTGGGAGAGCAAGGAGCATATTGGTTTTTCCTTCAAGAAGCCATAAGATTGGCAGTTGCAACTGAGGGCTGGGCCAACAGGAGCAATCCGGCTGACCAGAGAAGAGGAGAATCCGACCGGATCCTCCATTTCTTCGTTTTATCAATTTTCCGTTTTAGTGATTAAATTCTGTGAAGATATTCTAATATTTTCCGGCAGCAGATCTAGCAGTGCAATCAACGCAAATCCAGTGTCCCTCTGCAAATCCTAAGATCAGCCAAGTGTAGACTACAATAAATCGCTTCAAGCTGTACCCTGACAATACAGCAAGTTCATCCGCAATTGTTCCACCTAGTTCTGTTCCTCTAAATAATGGTAGGAACATGAGGGGCCAAAAAATGCAAATAACATACTCAAAATATCAGCAGAAGAAAAACAAGGTTCATGCTATTCTTGCAATTATCCATTCACCCCTGGGGACCATTGGAAAAAAAATTTTGAACCTTATCTAGAATAGGGAAGGGGATGAACAAGAAGAACTAGTTGAAAATGATGCAGAACTAATGTAAAGTGATGAAGAACCTACCACAGAGGAATCCGTATTCCTTGATCATGAAAACCTCAGATTAGATCGTAGGCCTTGAGCTTCGGGATCCCCCAAGTTCCAAATAGGTTAGCCATACTGATCGTGGACAAATTATTGGAGGAACTACATGGGACAACAATTTTCACCGAGTTGAACCTAAAGTCTAGGTATTATCAGATTAAAAACCGCAGTCAAAACTCACCAGGAGCATTATGAATTTATGGTCATACCTATTGGTCAGTCTACAGCTCTAGCAACTTTCCAGGGACTAGAGGATTAAATCTTAAAACAACACTTGACGCGTTTTTCACGTCATTTTTTACAATATTTTAGTATATAGTAAAGACTACACAGAGCACAATAAACTTCTGAGTATGGTCCTGGACATTTTAAGGGATAATAAACTCTGGATCAATAAAAAGATATGACTTTCTCATCAAGACCAAACTGATTTCTGTGACATTGGATCTCTGCGCCAGGAGTATCCACTGATGCAGAGAGTAATTAAGTTGTCCAGAAATATATTTTTTCACTGAAAGGGGGGAAGATCACCCAAGACCACCGATCAACCCATTAAGTTAAGCTATGCAAACAATGGGCGAAGCTTACTTCCTCTGGACAGTTTGATACGATATGGCATAAGGTTACAATATTGCTGCAGTCATAATTCAAGAATCACACATCATAGCTTATTACAGCAAGGCACTTTCAACCAGGGTTCATTCAAGAGTTGCTGATGCAAAGGTGTTGTGGAAGGGAAGAGGAAGATAATGACATGCACATAACTGAGTACATAGGTGGGTATGTATACCTTAAGAGAGAGAAGGATAGATGGGCTAATGGGCTTATAGAATAGGGCCCATTAGCCCATAGTAGCTAGTCTCTCACTAACACCCCCCCGCAAGCGAAGTATGGATATCTTCCATGCCGAGCTTGGAGACGGCACGTTGAAGAAGTGGGCGGGAGAGGCCCTTAGTGAGGACGTCCCCTGCCTGGTCGGCAGAGGCAACAAAATCAATGTCAAAGATCCCTTCGTTGACTCGCTCCTTGAAGAAGTAGCGGTTGCGCTCCATGTGCTTGATACGTCCCTGTTGTCCAGGGTTCTTGGCCAACACGATCGTCGATTTGTTGTCGCAGTAGAAGTGAATCGGGCCGGCGTACTCCACGCGGAGATCGTGAAGGATGCCATAGATCCACTGGCCCTCGGAGGCCCCATCGGCGAGTGCGCGGTACTCGGCTTTGGCACTAGAACGGGACACTTTGTCCTGCTTGCTGCTTTTCCAGCTGACAAGACTGCCAAAAACAAACGTACAGTAGCCCGTGGTAGACCGATGATCCACAACGGAACCGGCGAAGTCAGCATCAGTGTATACTTTGACGGTCCGGTCAGTACTGCGAGGGAAGAGCAGGCCCTTGCCGGGGCAGCCCTTCAGCTACGCAAGAACCCGGTGGACGGCCTGACGGTGAACCTCCCGGGGAGAATGCATAAACTGACTGAGCAAGTTGACGGCGAAGGCAATGTCAGGCCGAGTGTATGTCAAGTAGAGGAGTTTCCCCACCAGTTGCTGATACCGGTGGGAATTCGTTAGTGGTGAATCCTCCCCTTTGCCCAACTTCACGTTGGGATCAATGGGAGTGCTCACCGGCACACAATCGGTCATCCCAGTCAGTGCTAGTAAGTCGACGGTGTATTTCTGCTGTGAGACGAAGATCCCACGAGGAGAGTAGGCCACCTCGAGACCAAGGAAGTAGCGAAGAAGGCCGAGGGCCTTGATCTCAAACTCCTTAGCCAAGGCGGCGCTCAGGTGGACAGCTTCAGCAGCATCAGACCCGTGATGAGGATGTCGTCGACGTACACGGCAAGAATAGAGATCCCGGTCGGGCTGTGACGGAAGAAGAGGGAGGCATCTCCATTACTCTGAGTGTACCCTTCGGTCTTCAGAACGGAGGAGAACCGCCCAAACCACATGCGCGGAGACTGCTTGAGTCCATAGAGAGACTTCCGCAGGCGGCTGCGTGACCGGGGGGGCCGAGAGAATAGCCCGGCGGCTGCTGCATGTACACCTCTTCCGTTAGATCGCCATGCAAGAAGGCATTCTTGACGTCGAACTGGCGGATGGTCCAGTGGAAATGGGCCGCAAGAGCCAAAAGAAGACGGACAGTCTCCATCTTCGCCACTGGTGAGCGTCTCGAGTAGTCTCGCCATAGGACTGAGTGAACCCCCGAGCCACAAGCCGAGACTTGAGGCGTTCGAGAGTCCCGTCCGCATGATGCTTCTTGGCGTGGATCCACTCGCAGTCCACAGCCCTCTTGCCAGGGGGAAGTGGAACGACGTCCCACGTGTGGTTCTTGAGGAGAGACTGCATCTCCTCATCCATCGCCGCTTTCCAAGAAGGAGAGGCGAGAGCATCGGCTAAGCGACGAGGAACGGGATCGGACTCGATGCGGGAAAGAAATAACCGGTAGGGAGGACTCAACCGGTCAAAGGAGATAAAATGAGAGAGAGGGTATAGGGAGGCCTTAGTGCACTGACGGACCCCTTTCCGTGGAGCAATAGGCCATCCCAACTGATCGTCACCATCGACAGAAGGAGAAGCAAGGGGGAACTCCCCGGGAGGAGCAGGAGACGACACACCAGATGAGGAGTGTATGTCGGCGGTAGGAGGGGAAGATGAGTTGGATGGAGACGAAGGCTGGTCACGAACGGGTGACAAGGGCGACTCACCGGGAGGGGACGAGGATGGTGAACCGGAGACCAATGGGAGAGGAGGAGTTGCCAAGGGGGGAGGGGCAGGAAACGAAGACGAAGTGGAGGACGCGTCCAAGGACCCCGTAGGGGGAACTGAGGAAGAGGAGGCAAGGGGAGAGAGATCATGGAGGGAGGAGGGTGGTGTGGTGGTGGTAGACTCCACGATCAGACGGAGCCCCAAGGGGGGGGCCGAAGGAGCCTCATCCAACGGAAGGCGTGATGAGGTAGAACAGTCCCCAAAGTAGGGTTCATGCTCGGCAAAGGTGACGTTTGCCGAGATGAAGAAACGCCGAGAGGGCGGATGGTAACACCGATACCCTTTTTGGAGGGAAGAGTAACCCACGAACACGCACCTGAGGGCGCGAGCATCAAGCTTTGTGCGCGTCGGAGAAGAGTCATGGACGTAGGCCGTGCAGCCGAAGATACGAGGCAAGAGCCCCGTCCTCAGGGAAGCGTCCGGGAAGGCCGCAGTCATCCGGTCCAAGGGGCTGGAGAATTCCAGGAGCGGGGTGGGGATACGGTTAACGAGATGAGTACTCGTCAAAATCGCATCGCCCCAAAAACGCCTAGGCGCCTTCGAGTCCAACAGCAACGTGCGCGCTGTCGAGGTAACATAGCCGATCCGCCGCTCAGCCATGCCATTCTGCTCGGGGGTGGCCACACAGGAGGACTCGTGGAGAATGCCCCGGTCGGCAAAGAATGAGTCGAGGTCAGCGTTAAAGAAGTCCCGAGCATTGTCGGACCTAAAACGCTGGATGCCGCGACCGAACTGCGTCTGGAGCATGGTGCAAAAATGTCAAACATTCTGCGCAACCTCCGACTTCGCAGTCAGAAGGTAAACCCACGTATAGCGGGTAGCTTCGTCCACAAAGAGTAGGAAGTAGCGATGCCCCTTCAGACTGGGCTGTGGGGCTGGCCCCCATACATCACTGTGGACGCGGAACAGCGGGGTCGTAGTGTGAGACGGAGAGGAAGCAAAAGAGGATCTATGATGCTTGGCCAATTGACAAGCTTCACAAATCACAGTCTTGAGGTCCGCGCCCAAACATAACGACGGAAACAAACGCTGTAAAGTAGAGAAAGATGGGTGTCCAAGACGCTGATGCTCCATCAGAAGATGACCCCGACACTGCTCAGCCGCCGAGAGTAGAGTCCGGTGCACCATGAAGCACTGGGAGCGGCCTCCGTCATCCAGCAGCAGCAGTCCATTCTCCCGCCTAATCGGTGTAGTCCGGCCCACCTTGTCAGACAGAAACATACCGTCAGGCCTGAGGTGGAATGAACAGGAGACGGCATCAACTAAACGCTGTGGAGACATAAGAACCGCCCGCAGGTCGGGAACATGAAGGACGTTGTGGACCACACCAAGACCGTCCACATAGACTGCCCCGATGCCAGCCACACGAAGACGTCCACCCCCTGCCATGAGAACAGTACGGCCACCCTGATGCCGCTCGTAGGACACAAACCGGGCATTACTCGGGGTCATATATTCGGTGGCCCCCGAGTCAAGGACCCAAGTAGTATCGGAGACGACAGGAGAGTGAAAAGCCGTATGACCACAGTACCATTCATCGGAAGGGGAAGGAGTGGAAGACGCACCAAAACCACCGAAGTAAGCCGTGGATGGATTCTGCAGGGCTGCCATCTGGTCACGAAGTCGGGCCAAATCTGCTTGGAGCTGATCCATGGTCACTGAGGAGGCGCTGGCGGAGGATGAGTCAGACTGGGCCACCATGGCCTTGCCGTCGGCGGCCTCTTTCTTCTTTCTCCAATCATTCAGGCGCTTCTTGCACTTGTTCTTCCCGTGGCCCGGTTCTCCGCAGTATGAGCAAACCGCCGTCCCAGCTGGTGGAGCAGCGGAGGTGGGCGTAGGGAGGATCGCCGGGGGCTTGCCGCCGAAAGAAAGTGCAGACGTGGTGGGGGCAGAAAGCAGGGCGGTCGACTCGCCCGGAGGACCGGAGGAGGGAGTCCCATGGAGGAGAAAGTGACTTTCCTCCTCTTGGAGCTCCTTCACCAATTCCTCAAGAGCAGGTGGACCTTCTTTGCGGTGCAAAGCACGACGACGGACGTCATCATACTCGCGGTTCAGGCCGCTGAGGAAGCCCATGATCACATTCTGGTACGTCTTTGTTAGTGATAGACTATCCCTCATGGGCTAATGGGCCCTATTCTATAAGCCCATTAGCCCTATTATCCTCTCTCCCTCTTAGGGTACATGTACCCTTACATGTACTCTGTTCAAGTTATGTCATTATCTTCTTCTTCTCTTCCCCAACATGGTATCAGAGCTCCAGAGCTCCTTCCCTAGGGTTTGACATCGCCCACCTACAGCCGCCACAAGACGCACAGCAGCCGCAGCCGCAGCCGCGCCGCGCGCACAGCAGCCGCAGCCGCAGCACTACCGTAGCAGCGCCGTAACAGCACCATGCCGTTCACGAGACCGACTTCCTGGAGAAGCCACTGTCCTACAAGGTGGCTCATCCGCTTCCGTCGGTCCCCGAGACGACACTCTTACGGGGCCTGAATCTACTCCCGTGGATGCGCTTCGTCGAGACCACCTTGAAGGCGCGCCAGCTCTTCAAGCATTGCACTGAAGACCCCCTTACCATCGACCACCCACATTATGCAGCGTGGGACGTTGAGGACCAGTTCATCCTCGGCTGGATGTATGCGTACACCCTGGCTCCAGATTTCCGCGACCGTCTTCCGCATCAGAAAACGGTGAAAGGCTTCTGGGATCAGGTGCGCTCTTTCTGTGGCTGGGAAAGCGACTGGTGGCGTCTTTATTCCCTTGCAAGTCAGGCCAGCAATCTCCGTCGAAGTGGGTGGCGATCTCTGAATATGCACTTGCCCACAAGAAGATGTGGGATAAAGTGGATTACTACCTACCGCCCGACGATCCGACGTCCAAAACGTTCCAGAATGTGCTTCTTCTGCGGATCATGGGCTTCCTCAATGGCCTGAACCGCGAGTATGATGGCGTACGTCGTCGTGCCTTGCACCGCAAGGAAGGTCCTCCTGCCCTCGAGGAGTTGGTGAAGGAGCTTCAAGAAGAGGAAAGCTACTTCCTCCTCCATGGGACTCCCTCCTCCGGCCCCCCGGGTGAGTCGACCGCACTACTTTCTGCCCTCCCTTCAGGCGGCAAGGCACCGTCGATCCTCCCTACGCCCACCTCCACCGCTCCTCCAGCTGGGACGACGATTTGCTCGTATTGCGCCAAACCGAGCCACGGGAAGAACAAGTGCAAGAAGCGCCTGAATGATTGGCGAAAGAAGAAAGAGGCCGCAGAAGGCAAGGCCATGGAGGCCCATTCTGATTCCTCCTCCGCCAGCCCCTGCGCAGTGACTATGGACCAGCTTCAGGCAGATTTGGCCCGCCTCCGTGACCAGATGGCTGCACTGCAGAATCCATCCACGGCCTACTTCGGCGGCTTTGGTGCGTCTTCCCTTCCTTCATCTTCAGATGCATGGTACTGTGGCCATATGGCCTTCCACTCACCTGTCGTCTCCGATACGACTTGGGTCCTTGATTCGGGGGCTACCGAACACATGACCCCGAGCAATGCCCGGTTTGTATCATATGAGCGGCATCGTGGTGGCCGCACTGTCCTCACGGCCGGGGGTGGACGTCTCCGTGTGGCCAGAATCGGGGCAGTCTATGTGGACGGCCTCGGTGTGGTCCACAACGTTCTCCATGTCCCTGACCTGCGGGACGTGCTTATGTCTCCGCAGCGCTTAGTTGATGCTATCTCCTGCTCCTTCTACCTACAACCTGACGGCATGTTTCTGTCTGACAAGGTGGGCCGGACTACACCGATTAGGCGGGAGAACGGACTGCTGATGCTGGACGATGGAGGCCGCTCCCAGTGCTCCGTGGTGCACCGGACTCTTCTCTCGATGGCTGAGCAGCGTCGGGGACGCCTTCTGATGGAGCATCAGCGACTTGGACACCCACCTTTCTCCACTTTACACCGTCTTTTTCCCTCGTTGTGTTCGGGCGTGGACCTTAAGACTATGCTTTGTGAACCTTGTCAGTTAGCCAAGCACCGAAGATCCTCCTTTACTTCATCCTCGTCTCACACATCGACCACGCTGTTCCGAGTCCACAGTGATGTTTGGGGGCCGGCACCGCAGATCAGTCTGAAAGGGCACCGCTACTTTCTACTCTTTGTGGACGAAGCTACCCGCTATACGTGGGTCTACCTCCTGACTGCGAAGTCGGAGGTTGCGCAGAATGTTTGACACTTTTGCGCCATGGTACAGACACAGTTTGGTCGAGGCATCCAGCGTTTTCGTTCCGACAATGCTCGGGACTTCTTCAACGCTGACCTCGCCTCCTTCTTTGCCGACCGGGGCATCCTCCACGAGTCCTCTTGTGTGGCCACGCCCGAGCAGAATGGCATGGCTGAACGTCGCATCGGCTATGTTACCTCGAAGGCGCGGACATTGCTGTTGGACTCCAAGGCGCCGGGGCGTTATTGGGGAGAGGCGGTTTTGACGAGTACTCACCTCGTTAACCGTATCCCCACCCCACTCCTGGAGTTCTCCAGCCCCTTAGACCAGATGACTGTGGCATTCCTGAATGCTTCTTTGCAGACGGGACTCTTGCCTCGTATCTTCGGCTGCACCACCTACGTCCATGATACTTCTCCCACACGCACGAAGTTTGATGCACGCGCACTCCGGTGTGTGTTTGTGGGTTACTCTTCCCTCCAAAAAGGGTACCGGTGCTATCATCCGCCTTCTCGGCGGTTCTTCATCTCGGCAAACGTCACCTTTGCCGAGCATGAACCCTATTTTGGGGACTACTCTACCTCATCATGCCTTCCGCTGGATGAGGCTCCCTCGGCCCCCCCCTTGGGGCCAAGTCCGATCGTGGAGTCCACCACTCCCACTCCACCCTCCTCACTTCTGGATCTTTCTCCCCTTGTTTCCTCTTCCTCACTTCCTCCTGCGGGGTCCTTGGACGTGTCCTGTACCTCTTCTTCCTTACCTGCCCTTCCCCTTTCGACAGCTCTCCCTCTCCCATTGGTCTCCGTTCCTCCTTCCGGCCCCCCATCCTTGTCAAACCCCGGTGCGTTACCCTCCTCCTCTCTCGGTGACCAACCCTCGTCACCCCCCCCTCCCGGTCTACCCTCGCCCTCCGGTGAGTCTCCTACGACTCCCGGTGTGTCGTCTACTGCTCCTCCCGGGGAGTCCCCCATTGCTTTCTCTCCTTCTCCTGTCGATGGTGACGATCAGTTGGGGTGGCCTATTGCTCTACGGAAAGGGGTCCGTCAGTGCACTAAGGCCCCCCTCTACCCTCTCTCTCATTACCTCTCCTTTGACTGGCTGAGTCCTCCCTACCGGTTGTTCCTCACCCGCATCGAGTCGGATCCCGTTCCTCGACGCTTAGCCGATGCTATCGCTTCTCCCCATTGGAAAACGGCGATGGACGAGGAGATGCAGTCTCTCCTCAAGAACCACACGTGGGACGTCATTCCACTACCTCCGGGCAAGAGGGTAGTGGACTGCAAGTGGATTCATGCCAAGAAGCATCATGCGGACGGTACTCTCGAACGCCTCAAGTCTCGGCTTGTGGCTCGGGGGTTCACTCGGTCCTATGGTGTGGACTACTTCGAGACGTTCTCTCCCGTGGCGAAGATGGAGACTGTCCGGCTTCTTCTGGCGCTTGCAGCGCACTTCCACTGGGCCATCCGCCAGTTCGACGTCAAGAACGCCTTCTTGCACGGCGACTTGACGGAGGAGGTGTACATGCAGCAACCCCCGGGCTACTCACTCGGCCCCCCCGGTCACGTGTGTCGACTGCGGAAGTCCCTCTATGGACTCAAGCAGTCCCCGCGCATGTGGTTTGGAGGTTCTCCTCTGTTCTGAAGACCGAAGGGTACACTCAGAGCAATGGAGATGCCTCTCTCTTCTTCCGTCACCGCCCGAACGGTGTCTCCATTCTTGCCGTGTACGTCGACGACATCCTTATCACGGGATCTGATGCTGCCGAAGTTGTTCGCCTCAGCACTGCCTTGGCTAAGGAGTTTGAGATCAAGGCCCTAGGCCTTCTTCGCTACTTCCTTGGTCTTGAGGTAGCCTACTCCCCCCGTGGGATCTTCGTCTCGCAGCAGAAATACGCCGTCGACTTACTGGCACTCACAGGGATGACCGATTGTGCGCCGGTGAGCACTCCCATTGATCCCAACGTGAAGTTGGGCAAAGGGGAGGATTCGCCGCTGACGAATTCCCACCGGTATCAGCAGCTGGTGGGGAAGCTCCTCTATTTGACACACACTCGGCCCGACATCGCCTTCGCCGTCAACCTGCTCAGTCAGTTTATGCACTCCCCACGGGAGATTCACCATCAGGCCGCCCACCGGGTCCTTGCGTACCTGAAGGGCTGCCCTGGAAAGGGCCTGCTCTTCCCTCGCAGCACTGACCAGACAGTGAAAGTCTACACTGATGCTGACTTTGCCGGCTCCGTTGTGGATCATCGGTCTACCACGGGCTACTGCACGTTTGTTTTTGGCAGTCTCGTCAGCTGGAAAAGTAGCAAGCAGGACAAAGTCTCCCACTCTAGCGCCGAAGCTGAGTACCGCGCACTCGCCGATGGGGCC
Source organism: Wolffia australiana (assembly GCF_029677425.1). Lineage (NCBI taxonomy): Eukaryota > Viridiplantae > Streptophyta > Magnoliopsida > Alismatales > Araceae > Wolffia > Wolffia australiana. Next base: position 15,700,728 of record NC_135846.1, on the reverse strand, counting down.
TCTAAGGGCCAGTGGATTTACGGCATCCTTCACGATCTTCGCGTGGAGTATGCTGGCCCGATTCACTTCTTCTGCGACAACAAGTCGACGATCGCGTTGGCCAAGAACCCTGGACAACAGGGCCGCATCAAGCACATGGAGCGCAACCGCTACTTCTTCAAGGAGCGAGTTGACGAAGGGATCTTTGACCTGGACTTTGTTGCATCCGCCGACCAGGCAGCGGACGTCCTTACCAAGGGCGTCTCCCGCCCTCTTCTTCAACGTGCCGTCTCCAAGCTCGGTATGGAAGATATCCATACTTCGCTTGCGGGAGGGTGTTAGTGATAGACTATCCCTCACGTGCTAATGGGCCCTATTCTATAAGCCCATTAGCCCTATTATCCTCTCTCCCTCTTAGGGTACATATACCCTTACATGTACTCTGTTCAAGTTATGTCATTATCTTCTTCTTCTCTTCCCCAACAGTCTTCGACGTCGGGTCGTCGGGTGGAAGATAATAGTCCACCTCATCCCACATCTTCTTGTGGGCAAGTGCATAATCAGAGATGGTCAGCGTCCCCTGACGGAGATTGCTGGCTTGACATGCAAGAGCATAAAGGCGCCACCAGTCGTTGTCCCGGCCACAGAAGGAGCGCGCCTGATCCCAGAATCCTTTGACCTTTTTCTGATGCGGAAACCGGTCGCGGAAGTCGGGAGCCAGGGTGTACGCATATAGCCAGCCGAGGACGAACTGTTCCTCAACGTCCCACGCCGCATGGTGTGGGTGGTCGACTGTAAGGGGCTCTTCAGTGCAGTGCTTGAAGAGCTGACGTGCCTTAAGGGCGGTTTCGACAAAGCGCATCCACTGAAGGAGATTCAGGCCCCGTAGGAGTGTCACCTCCGGGACCGATGGGAGCGGATGGGCCACCTTGTAGGACAAGGGCCTCTCGGCAAAGTCAGTCTCAGTGAACGGCATGTTGGTTTCGGTGGCGGCGTGCAGCGGTGGCTGGCTGTGGCTGGCGGCTGCGGCGCGGGCGCGCTGCGGCTAGGGCTGTGGCGCAGGCGCGCTGCGGCGCGTGCGCGCAGCGGCTAGGGCTGCGGCGCGTGCGCGCAGCGCGGCGGCTGCGGCGTGGCGCGCTGCGGCTGGCGGCTGCGGCGTGGCGCGCTGCGGCTAGAGCTGCGGCGCTTGCGTGCAGAGGCTGGCGGCTGCGGCGTGGGCACGCTGCAGCTAGGGCTGCGGCGCGTGCGCGCAGCGGCTGGCGGCTGCGCGCGGCGCGCGCTGCAGCTAGGGCTGTGGCGCAGGCGCGCTGCGGCTAGGGCTGCGGCGGCGTGCGCGCGCGGCGGCTGGCGGCTGCAGCGGCGCGCTGCGGCTAGGGCTGCGGCACGTGCGCGCGGCGGCTGGCGGCTGCGGCGTGGGCGCGCTGCGGCTGGAGCTGTGGCGCGTGCGCGCGGCGTCGGGCGGCTGCGGCGCGGGCGCGCTGCGGCTAGGGCTGCGGCGCGTGCGCGCGGCGGCGGGCGGCTGCGGCGCGGGCGCGCTGCGGCTAGGGCTGCGGCGCGTGCGCGCGGCGGCTGGCGGCTGCGGCTCGGGCGCGCGGCGGCTGGCGGCTGCAGCGCGGGCGTGCAGCGTCTGGCGGCTGCGGGCTGCGGCGGCGTGCGCCGCGGCGGCTGCGGGCTGCTGCGCGTGCCTTGCGGCGATGTGCTGCTGCGGCGTGCGGCGGCGGCGGGCGGTTGCGCTTGCACGCGGCGGTGGCTGGCTGCTGCGCTTGCGCACGGCGGCGGCGGCTGCTGCTGCAAGAGCGGCAGCGGCGATGTGCGGGCGATGTCAAACCCTAGGTGAGGAGCTCTGGAGCTCTGATACCATGTTGTGGAAGGGAAGAGGAAGATAATGACATGCACATAACTGAGTACATAGGTGGGTATGTATACCCTAAGAGAGAGAAGGATAGATGGGCTAATGGGCTTATAGAATAGGGCCCATTAGCCCATAGTAGCTAGTCTCTCACTAACAAAAGGAGCTCAAGACAGTAGTATGGTCAGTGCATGAATGGAAGCACAACTTTTCAAAGAAAAAAGTATCCATACTGACCAATTCACTTTGATGTTTCTGCAAGATCAGGAGGAGATTCCCCGGAGATACCATAAAAGGGTATTCAATTTGTTGGTTATGAATTTAAAAAGAAGTATAAAGCTGGCAAAAATAATGTTCCGGTGATGCTTTATCATGTTCTATGGAAGAAATGTCATTCAGAAATTTGGTTGAAAGGTGCAGGGAAGATTTCCCAACGCCACTCACATTTGTTCCTTCTTAGCTGGTTCAGTTCATTTGTGGCAGCAAACCTATATACAGGAAAAGGCACAGGAGATTGAGAGGGAAGAAACTAACACATCTGTGGACGAGTCTGAAGAAATCAAGAGTGCAAAAGAAGAAGACACGTCCAGGGAAGAAATGATACTAGTTGAAGATTTCTGCCTGGATTCAGAAATTTGTATTATCATGTAATTATGTGTTCTATGATATACCTGTTCTTTCTATATACTGTTTAATGAGATCCATTATGAGACTCGCATAAGGGCCCACTTACTGAGGCCCATTTTTGAATTCCCATATGAAAGGGAAATACGATGACTTAGTTGAGGTCCATGTTTCTATTCTACTGACAGCCACGTGTTGATTAGGATTGGATGAAAACAGGAGCCGCTGGCGGAGTGCAGCGGCCAATATCTTACCAACTCAGGCAGAAAAATTCGATAAAAATGAGTGGATGGGATGGCCAATTTCCCAGTGGAATGCAGTAAGACGATGCGAGAACAAACCATAGCAGCATATGGGTAATAATCTTCCATATGATCAACACAACAGTCATTATAGAGCTTTCCTGAGTAATCTAGAAGTAAAAAAGCCTTAAATTGAGGACACAATGTCCAGCAAGAAGATGGCATCAACCTATGAAGGAAGAGACGGAGGCTTTACAGGAAAATAATACATGAAAACCGACTGTCCTACAACCATGAACGAAACTAGAGGGTTGCAATGGATATTTTCCCCAATCCGCCGAGCACATGGAACTCTAGAGAACACAATGTGAGATTGGTAGCTAAAGGCTGCACTTATAAGTACGGTACTTTGGCAAAAATATTTTAAACTGAGGAATTTGGCCTAGTGGAAAAATTGAATACTACAAATTCTAATTTCTCTGTAAGGGCAGAGTAATTCGATAGTCCCCCCATGTTTGAATTCATAGAACTGAAGTTGCCAGACTGAAGAGGCACTGTGTGGTTTCAATCAGAGTCCAATCATTTGCTTTCCTCAGTTCAATCAGCATCAGCAGCTGATTCCAACGTAGGTTATTGACAAACTATAACCGTTCAGCTATTGTGTACGAGCAAAGCTTTCTAGAATTCCACGTAAAAGACCTTTGAATATTTCTTCATTAAAAAAAAAAGACCTTTGTATAAGATGAGCCTTTTTTGCAATTTGTAAGCCGTTGTTTCATCCACATTTTTACGTAATTAAGAAACTACTAACCATTAAATATTGGGAAGAGGGCGAAACCAGGATTATTTTAACACTCATTCTTAGTGTAGTTCAAGAATTTGACATGTGCATTCGTATTTTGGCGCTTTTAGGCCGATGAAAACAAAAAAAAAAAGTTAATTTCTAGCAAAATTCACAGTTAAAATGCAGCACAGAACAAAAAATGTAAGCAAAAAAAAAGTTTAATCCTTGGCAGATTATCCACGTTTCAAAATGGCTGGGAATAAGAGGAAGATAGGGCTTTGAAAAGAGTTACAGATCCCTCGAAATTTCTGGCCACAATAAATGTATGAACAGCGACGTGCAAGGAAAAACCATGTTCCGATCAACGGGACTGTTTCAGGAACCTAATTACGAAGCAATAGGGCAATTTTGGTTCTTAACCAATATAAATCGAATATTAGAAAAAATTTGGATACCAATGCAGACGAAATAAATCGAAGAGAGATTTCACATGTTTAAAATTATCAATCTAGTACGGACTTTAGAAAGCATCTGTAACATTTTACCCTATCTTATTCATGGAAAGACGAGTTCAAATGAAGAACAGCAATCAAAATTACAAATTTAGAGAATGAGAGTGTGTTCCAATTTAACTGCGAGGTAACTAGTGATCGCATCGCTGGCTAATATTCGCGCTGTATGCGAGGTATCCGAGCTCAGAGTAATGCAGATGGAATAATCGAGAAACACACATCGAAAGGAGAATCATTCCGAGAATGACTACCCAATCATCGCATTGATCCACGGATCCCAACTCTCACAGAAAAATCCTCGAATGCAGGCAACGTTAACGAGATAAATAACGAGAACAAAAAAAATGCCAAGTGAATGCAACAATGAAAAGAGCCAGACGGATCGATGAACACCGCCGATTACCTTCCAACCAATCGACAACGAATAAGCAAACTTGTGCGCCACATATCGGCACCAAGTTCCAACAGAGACCATCGCAAATCTGTCGCCCTCCTCTGCAATATCCTTCACCGCAATACCTTATTGTTAACCAAGAATCGCAATTCTTTCTCTATAAGAAACCTTAAACCTAGATCCAGAGAGCTCTTCGCGAAGATCTAACGCATCTAATCTCCTCTCCGAACTTCATCTCCACGTCGAAACGGACGTCTTGTTCTTCCCTAGCTCCTGCCACAGGTTGATTTGACAATACAGACAGAAGATTGGGTATAGTATTACTTTCTCAACATTTTCTGGGCTTCGGGCAAAACATCATCTATAATGATCAAAATAGTAGATGCATCCTGGGCGAATGGCTAATTCTTTTAAATATAGTTTTTTAATTCTTTTAATGTGTTAATTTGCGGGCTATTTTAGTTATTTAATTCTCACCGTGATGAAAGTTCTGAGTTGGTATGTTGTCTAAGCAAATTTGGGTAAAAATATAATCATCCGTGTAATTCAAAAAATTAGGGGCCTATTCCCAGTGTAGTTAGATAAATACATGTTTTGACGTGTTGAGTTTTTTCATCAGTATTTTAGTGCTTTTCATCAGTATTTAAGTGCTTATTTAAGTGTTTAAGTAGTTAAGTATTTAAGGTTGACCCTTCCCCATCATAATTTTTGCCTCTGGCTCCCACTCTTGTAGTTGTGTTGTTTTTACCCATTGCATTACTGCCTACTCTCTTTTTTGTCATATTAAAAATACTGAAGTAGTACCTCTGGGCACTTTTATGCATCTTAACTTGTGAATTATCATATTATTAACTTTGTGATGTACCCAGCATGATACAATACTCCAGGAAGAAGTTAAACCATTAACCAAAGCATCATGGAACACATGTGAATCATTCGCTCCCAAAAACTAGACAATATACCTTATGTTGTCTAGTTTTTTCTTCACAAAGCATGGAAAAAACATCGGTGTGATATCTGTCAATTGGCTAAACATAAACTTGCTGCTTTCTATCTTTTAATTACTGGAGCAGAACATGTGTTTGAGTTAGCCCACCATGATGTATGGGTTCCTTCCTCTTTCTCTAACTTAGATGGTTTTGCTGGTTCTTAAGTATAGATGATGTGATTCATTAATGTTGGATTCATATTATGAAACATAAATCTGAAGTGGCCACAATAATCCATGGTTTTTTAGGCCTAATTCCATGCCAATTTGACATAAAATTGAAGCTATATTTTTCAACAAAAATGGGCGAGAATCATCAACAATGAATCTGAGAGTATTTTTAAAGAGCAAGGGATCATCCATCAAACTTCGTGTTTCAATACCTCAAGAAAAACATGGTTGCTGAGCAAAATCAAGGTCAGATTCTTGAGAAAATAAGACATTTACTATTTAAAGTCAGGATTCCACGAGTTTATGGGCTGAGGCTACTATCTTTCAGTCTATTTGATCAATGAATTGCCCATTGTAACTCTCAAAGGGAGAACTCCCCCTAAAAGTCCTAACAGCTTCTCATCCTCAACATGCACTCCATACTGATCTGGAATTAAAATATTTGGGTGTGAATTTTATGTCGATTCATATCATCATCAAACTGAAAAGGTAGGCACATGCGCCCTTAATTATATATTCATTGGTTACTCCAATACCAGAGAGTGATATAAATGCTAGCAGTCTTTCCAATGTGAGCTGTTCTGAATACCAAGATGGAGGATCTCCACTTTAACCCAAATTTGGGAAATGTATATGTTGCTCTTGAAGAAATATGTTACTGGCCAGATGAGAAGGATTATACCCAAAATCTTAAAAATGTTTTGGACATTAAAAACTTATGTGATCTGACTTATTTTTTGGCCATTGAAGTTGCCCATCATCCTCATGCCATCACATTAGCCCAGGGGAAATATATTTAGATTTTCATAATGAGACTAGGCACTTACGATGTCAACCCTTGTTGACTCCTATGGAGGTATATGGGAAGCTCACCCCACGAGTTTGTTGACTCTAACATGGAAATCCATCTCTACCAATGCATTGTGGGAGGTTCATATACCTGGCCAATAAAATACTATACATCCCTAACACTTTGAATGTTCCTTGTTCATTTTATGATGTCTCCTAAATATCTCAAGTGTAGTCTGGGCGGTGATTTCTCAATGATTGGCATTGGCTTGACATTATGAAGAAGTATGCCATATATTGTTGATGTTTATGTTGGGTTCTTGAGGCCTTGTCATGGATGAAGAAATTAAAACATTCCGCAGCAGAAGAGTTGAACTGAAATCGTAAGGCATCATTAAAATATGAAACGAGGTACCTTTGCATGGATCGCATCCATGATTTCTTGGATCTCGGAGTGAGACAAGTCGAGCTGCTCAAGTGTGCAGTCTCTAGACATATCCACGCGATCCTCAGCACGTTGAATCTCTTCCTTCTCCTTGACGAGCCCCGTTCTACCTCCGTCGTCGTTACGTCGTTCTGATCGCATCGGGCATGGAGATGGGGTGTAGGGAGAGTGGAGAAGAAGGGGAAGGCCCTTGAAGAATTCTGGCCTGGATGAATTTCGTTCAGGGCCTTCTCCTATTTATACTAAGTGGGTATTTTTCATAAAACCCCCCAAAACTTAAGTATATCTTCCAACGTCTAAAAGACAATTTGCGCGTGACTCTCTAGGCCCATGTATCAGTCTACTTAATGACCCTAGTGCCAAATAATCTTTTTTGGCCTTCCAAATTAATTAACTATATCATCATGTAGATTAATTAATGTCGGATTGATTTAACCCAATCGATAGGTCAAGTCTCCAACACGTGGGTTGCCAAGCTACACCTCGTGTTCTAGAAGATACAAATGAGTGTATATCGACTCACTCATGGAACTTGTTCGTCATCAGTTACCGTGTATGTATAATCCCTCATCCACTTGACGCTCCTTGGACGACTTAGGGTATGGTCAACTGTCAAACCCTAATCGGTCATCCGAGTTAGTACTGATGCATTCGGAAATCATCGGAGAACTCTTCTCCGAAATTTCACTGCCTTGGCCAAGGACTTCGTTGCATCGTCTTCCTTGAGCTGTCACCTCTTATACCGAGGGTGGACGATCCCATCTTGACCACTCAATCGTCTTCGTGAACTTCTTGATGTACCCAAACTAAGCCTGATTAGAATCCCATGATTAGAGACTCGTTGGCCATAGTCAAAGAACAACCATTTGTCCACAAGACGTCTTTGGAGTCTCAGGTCTAAGGATAATTTACACAACCGTGACGTGGATTGACCTAATTGACAATTCGATATAATACCATTCAGGGATTCGTACGGAACAATTCAGTGAACTCTTTCCACCAAAGAGCACCCACTATCTATCCTTAGTGTCGCCACACTAATGGCTACGGGACCGGCCATACTCATCATATGAGTGAGGCTAGATAGTGTTATTCTATCCGGATACTTCAATGTCCTTCTCGCATACCCTTTGAATAGGAATGTTTAGAACACATGCTTAAAGACTAGTGATCTCCGTATTAAGATCCCATCATAATTCACCAAGTTCGATCATGTATTCATGGACTTCAGTACAAGCATCACACATGTATTATAATGAATACGTTCTATTAATGAACATCAAACGAAATGTAGAATGTGTGACTGGCTTGCTAGCCACATATATTTCCATTAGTTTATACTAATGATGAATTTAGTTCCCATATGTTGATCATAAATCTACCACATGTTACTACTTCCTATATGGTAACCTGATCTTATGGTGAAACAATAAGCAAAAAGCTATCTCCTTGTCAAGTATCGAAGCAAATTTTAGTCATATTCAACGATGTATGGGAGACTCTTTGGATCCAAATATTCTCCATGATTTGGATTTGCCCCTTCATCAATCTACCTTGCTCTTATGTAAAAATCAGTTTGTCAATATGTTTTATACAAGGCGTTAAGTGAATCATCTTATTGCTTATCAATTGATATTTGTTAAAAAATATTTGTTTGTCATATGGGAAGAAATTTGAGCTTACCAAAAGCTCTTTTTATACAAATGACAGAGGTTGAACCCGAATTTTCTTTGAAAAGGTAATTGGAAATTGTAACACTTATTGAAAATGTATACCACTGTGGTAGGCAGTAATGAATAAAAACTCAAAATTATGTGTTGTTATCATTTGACGTTATTTAAAGTTCTTTTTTATGAAGTAATGAAGCCCCTTATTTTTTTAGACTTACGACATCATTTTCATAATTGCCTTTGTTTTACTTTTTGCATATAGGGTAAACGAAAGAGCTTGGTGGAAGCATGTCAATTTTGTAATGCCTTATCATGCCTCAATAATGTTTAAGAACTCATTATGTTCCATGCAGACTATTATTTCTTCCTTTGAGGATTTTTTGTGTATTTTTCATATTGATAATAAAATTTTGTTTCCATTTGTCCATGTCGCACTATTTTACGGGGAATGATTCAAATTCACTTTGGATATGTATGATGATGAATACACTCGGCGCATATCCTTCAGGGAGTTTAGTGATTTAGGGATTCTCATATGCCATGAAAAACTTGTATAAATCAAAGAAATATTCGTTCTTTATTTGATGTCGCAACGTTTGGGATTTTCCAATGAAGATGGCTTTTCCTCTGCATTGAAAAACTTATTCCAGAAAATTGAATCAATGTTTGAATCATGTATTCGTGAAGTGTCTATTTTCTTGAATCATGTATATCTCTCATTTATTCTTTCACAAGGCTCATTAATCTTGTTTATTTTCTGGTTTTTGCATTCCAATTGCGAGAATTCGTCAAAATTTGTCACTAAGTGCTGGTGCTTATGGAGATCTATGTGTGGTTGCAATGAGGAAGGTGTCCTAGTGCATTGATCCATAAGATCTGTTATTGCTCATTAATCTTGTTTATTTTATGGTGTTTGCATTTTAATTATGAGAATCAGGAGGATTTTTTTGCTAAATTTTGCTGCTAATGGAGATCTGCCTGTGGTTGCTCGTGGACTGTGTCAAAGTGCATTGATCTCTAAGTTATGTTTATGATAATTAATCATGTTTATTTTTAGGCTTTCGCATCCAAATAATGAAAATATGGCGTTGGCGATTGAATTGTTGATCTGGAATTGGTTATTTAATATTACTGCATGTGATTATGATGCTAACAGTGAACTAGTGTATTGAAATCTAGGATCTGTTTAGGCTAATTAATCATGTTTATTTTGGCTTCCACGTCCAAAACATGATACAAATTTTAGTGGTTTTATTATTATGTTAGAAATTGTGACAGAGTGTTGCTGCTTGCTGAGATTTGCATGTGGTTGCAATGTGTACGGTGACCTAGTGCACTGATCTCTAAGGTCCAAAGGTATGTTTCTTATCAAGATAGTCAAAAAAAATTTGCCTCTGTAACTAGAAGTTCAAATGATGAGGCTGAAGTACATATTGGAATACCAATGAAGAAGTATTTTTGTATAGTTTCTATGTCAATAATAGTTCATATCATCTTCATTATCTTAAATACAATGAACTTGGGGAGAGGACAATGACAGAACTTATTGCATATAATTGGTGGCTCGCGAAAGCATTGTACTCTCTCTGCTAAATAGATGAATCCCCATCAAATATGTGATAAACTTCATCAAATAGATGAATCCCCATCAAATAATGGAAGCTTCTATACAGAATGTTCCATTAAATAGATGAGGCTTCATTAAATATATGAAGCTCCATAAAATAAAGAGAGCTATTTACCTTTAATTTTGCTTCTTTCCATAATTTAAAATTTTAATATGTGATAAGCTCCATTAAAATAGCTGAATCTCCAAGGCATAAAGAAAGCTAGTATATCAGAATGTTTATCATTATATGACCAAGATTAAATTTGGATACTTTAATGGTTGAAGTGTGGGAAATGGTTAAGAAAACAAGTGTAGAAAAAGTGTTAATTCCTTTTACGTCCAATTAGGAAACTTTCAGTGGCTATTGATATATATATATATATATAATATATATATATATTATATTATATACAAGAATGTTCATGTCACAATAGTGAGTATGATAAAGTTATATTGACACACACGCACAAATACTTTAATGATGAATTCATAAATATTTTAATTAAATTTTAAATATTAATTTCGACCATCACATCTCTGCTTTTACTATGTGGAATTTTTTGAAATTTCCCTTTAATTTATTTGTTTCTATTATTTAAAATTTTAATATCTCATAGGCTCTTACACATAAACACTTTCTATATATTTTGACAACGTAATATACTTAATATGATCAATAGTATTTATTTTCAATCGCGGAATAAAAATATGACAACATAATGTACATTTAAATATTTAACAACTTTAATCTTTAAAATTTGTCCACACTATTTCTCATTTTATTCTGAGCAAGAAATATTTATTATCCCCATTTTCCCCTTTTTCATGCTTAAAAATATTCGTCACAAATGTCATCCGTGGTGTCTGTCCCATCACGTCACACGCCTGAGACCCTCCGTCACTGTCACGTCACCCATCACGGGTATTCCGTCACCGTCACCATCACAAGACAAAAAATGTCATTTGTCGCCTTCACGCCATCTGCCTCTGTGACAAATGACGTGACGGATGACGTGACAGATGACATGACAGATGACGTTTGTCGTTCCCAAATTATATTGTACATTTGAAATCCATACCCATTTTTTTAATGTTGACTTTTATACTTTGACTTTTTCATTGACTATTTAACCTGACTTGACCAGTACCGAAGAAACGGCCATACATTAGGCAAGGGTGAGGTCTTTGCCAAAGATTGGGATCGGACCGGGAGTGTCGAAAACTAAGTATACACCATTTAAGCTCTTTTAATTTATTACTATATTTAGGATTATTTTCCAGATTCAACTAATCAACTTCAGATCAACACGTTGAAACTTCCCAGTTAGAGTAAAACGTAATTGACAATAATCTCCAAAACACTCAAGAGATTTCCCAATATTCAGTTAGGGTTAGACGTGGTAGTTCGGTTCTTTTTGTGCGAATTTGTGCGAATTGTTCATTCGGTTCGGTGTTCCTAACAAAATAAAAACGAATTCGATCAGAACATTGCAGCTACCCGTCTGAGGTTCTTTTGTTCGCTTTGTTTGTGCAAATTTTGTTCTAGTTTTGTTCGAATGTGTGAATTTTGTTTGAATGTGCGAATTTTATTAGTTTTTGAAAATAAAAAAGAACAACCATGTGTAGTTATGGACAAATTCCCAATATAAAGCGAAGGGCATATACACAATAAAACACGCTCAAGCAGAGAATCAGTAACCAACTCCGCTCTATAAATACCGGTCGAAGGTAGAAGATCAGCAGAAGAGGGCGAAGAGTTGCAGAGAGCGAAACCCTAGCGCGGAGCGAGGAAGAAGACGATCGAGATCCGAAGATCAGAGATGGTTTGCATTCGGCAAGCGACGATGGACGATCTACTGGCGATGCAGGCCTGCAATCTGATGTGCTTGCCGGAAAATTACCAGATGAAGTACTACTTCTACCACATCCTCTCATGGCCGCAGCTCCTCTTCGTAGCCGAAGACTACGGCGGCAAGATCGTCGGCTATGTCCTCGCGAAGATGGAAGAAGACTCCACGGAGCCCTGCCATGGCCACATCACCTCGCTCGCCGTGCTCCGCACGCACCGCAAGCTCGGCGTCGCCACCAAGCTCATGACCGCCGCGCAGAACGCCATGGAGAGCGTGCACGCCGCTGAGTACGTCTCGCTCCACGTTCGCCGCTCCAATCGCGCGGCTTTGAATCTCTACATGTCCACCTTGGGCTACAAGATCCACGACATCGAGGCCAAGTACTACGCCGACGGCGAGGATGCGTACGATATGAGGAAGAATCTCGGATCTCGCGCCGATCCTCATCATCATCATCATCATCACCATCAGAATTGTCATCACCATGACCATGGGCATCAGCACCACCACCACCATCACTCTGGCGCGGTGGCGGACGCTTGATCATCTGTTCCCTGGGAGAAGAACTTTTATCCAGGTGATTCTCCTCTCGATTTTACGCAAATTTCGAAACTTATGGCTGTGAGTGATTCTCAATTGTCGAGGAAAAGTTCAAAAGCTCTGTTTTTTATTTCCTTCAGTGAAATGAAGCGCAGATATATTCTTCCATCTCAATTTTTCTATACGAAAAAATGTCGATCTAGTGGTTGAACATGATCGTCATTAAACTTGAGGAAAGAATAAATCCATTTCTGTTCGTATTCCATCTCAAATTTTCTCTACGAAAAACTGTCGATCGAGTGGTTGACAATCGTGATGATTGCAGGTAGAACAGGTCATATTTTAGAAAGGAACAAAGCCACTTAAACAGCTCATATTTTCCCAATAAAATAACTTTTTTGATTTAGTGATTTTACTCAAGCATGAATGTATCCTTCAGTACTGCGGAAAAAATCAAATCCATTTGGATTCTTCGGACTAATCCATTTCCTGTCAAATCCTTTTCAAATTTTCCCATGAAAAGATCTTTTTGCCGATTTAGTGATCGAACTAGATCATGAACATGTTCGTCAATCATGGGGAAATGATCAAATCCAGTTGGATTCTTCAGACAAATCCATTTCCCGTCAAATCCTTTTCAAATTTTCCCATTAAAAGATCTTTTTCCCGATTTAGTGATCGAACTAGAGCATGAAAATGTTCCTCAATACAGGGGAAAAGATAGAATCCTGTTGGATTAATTTTTTCTAAATGCATTAATTGCTGATCTAGTGGCGGAACATGAACATCATTATGAATTGAAGGTAGAGCATGAAGATTTTCTGCAATAATTGGGAGGGAGATAAAATCCATTTTAGGCCCCACATATCAAGAGTGATTCCTCACTTATCACAGATCAAGTGTATAGATTTCTTATGCTCATGCCAACGGCCTGGGCCGGTGGGACCGTAGATCTTAAAGTAAAGTGTATAGATCTAAAAGATTGGTTACTTTAAAATTAGTGCTAAAAAAATGTCCAATAAAGTTGGATGGAAGCACATTTACCTCATTTGTCGCTCCTCAAGTGGCGCCTTCACTCCAATTCTTGCCATGATAAAAAAAATCTAACTGAGAAGATTGAGGGTAGACGAGGAGCCTCAGGGAAGGTGTTCTTCAATTGAAGTTCAATCAATCCTTGGAGAGGCGGACGAGGAGACCGAGTGGAGTTTGAGCAGTGCGGAGATGGCCGAAGCCGATCAAATCACAGAGGTGGATGCACATGTTCTTCAATTGAAGTTGGATCAATCCTTGGAGAGGTGGACGACGAAACCGTGGGGAGTTTAACCGTTGTGGAGATGGCCGGAGCCGATCAAATCACGGAGGTGGACAGGCATGTTCTTCAATTGAAGTTCGATCAATCCTTGGCGAGGCGGACGACGAGACCGAGGGGAGTTTGAGCAGTGTGGAGATGGCCGGAGCTGATCAAATCACAGAGGTGGATGCACATGTTCTTCAATTGAAGTTCGATCAATCCTTGGCGAGGCAGAAGACGAGACCGCGGGGAGTCTGAGCGGTGTGGAGATGGACGGAGCTGATCAAATCACGGAGGTGGATGCACTTGTTCTTCAATTGAAGTTCAATCAATCCTTGGCGAGGCAGACGACAAGACCGAACGAAGTTTGAGCTGTGTGGAGATGGACGGAGCCGATCAAATTGCGGAGGTGGATGCACATGTTCTTCAAATGAAGTTGGATCAATCCTTGGAGAGGCGGACGACGAGACCGAGGGAAGTTTGAGCGGTGTGGAGATGGCCGGAGCCGATCAAATCACGGAGGTGGATGCACATGTTCTTCAATTGAAGTTGGATCAATCCTTGGAGAGGCGGACGACGAGACCGTGGGGAGTTTAACCGTTGTGGAGATGGCAAGAGCCGATCAAATCACGGAGGTGGACGGGCATGTTCTTCAATTGAAGTTCGATCAATCCTTGGCGAGGCGGACGACGAGACCGAGGGGAGTTTGAGCGGTGTGGAGATGGCCGGAGCCGATCAAATCGCGGAGGTGGAACCGCATGTCCAAGGGAGAGAACCGAAGCCGCTTCTTCTCCATCACACCCATCATCATCTCTCCGTGTGCCCTCCTCTTTAGCATACCCATCACCTCCTTCCTCCCCTAGACAAGAGATAAACTACTTATTATGATGCAATTTCTAGAGAGAGAAAATCTCAGAAGGGTAGAGAGAGAAGGGCCGTGGAGCCCCACCTGGGACAGGCCTTTGAGAACTGACCCCACGTTGGGGATGGAGAACCAATACATGTCTGGGTCAACCAGTTGACGGGTCTGCAACCAACAGAAAGTCAACTATTAGATAAGAGTCAACACTCAATGAACACCAGAGTTGACGATGAAGCTAAAACTGAAGACTAGCGACATCTTTTTTCGTTAAAATTACGGGAAAATGGATATTACATGGTTTTATTGCTCTTTCATTTCCCCAGAGTCAACGAGAAAGCTAAAATTGAAGACTGGCGATATCCAGTTTTAATTGAAATCATGGGAGATTCAATATTGTTAGGTTTTATTCACAATGAACATAAAAGTCAACGCATCAAAAGAACTCGACCGAAACCGAGTTAAAGTCAAAGAACACCAGAGTCAACGATGAAGTTAAAATTGAAGGCTGGCGACGTCCATTTTTAACTCAAATCATGGGAAAATCAATATTGCATGGTTCTATTCATCATTCATTTCCCAGTGTGGGTGTTTATTCACAGTGATCATAAAAGTCAACGATTAAAAAGGAGACAGGATTAAACTAGTCAAAGTCAACTATCACCAGAGTCAACGGTGAAGGTAAAATTAATAACTTCCAATATCCAGCTTTATTGGAATGGTGAGAAAATGAACAGAAAAGTCAACACTAACCGAGTCAACAATAAAGTTAAAATTGAAGACTGGCAATATATTTTTATACTGAAATTACGGTAAAATGGATTATCGCATGGTTTTATTGCTCTTTTGTTTCCCAGCGTGGGAGGGTAACTCACGAGGAAGCCGGCGTTGACCAAGAGAGAGACGTGCTCGTCTCTCACCTTCCCCCCGGCCGACAACAACGAGCACTGATTGACATAAGAAGCATTGTAGATGTAAGAAACGTCAAATAATTCTGATAAACTTTGGAAAATGAGCGAAAAACTTACTAGTTCGTTGTGTTCTATACTCAAATCCAGCTTGGTTCCTAGGACATAAAGCTTGAACCACTCAAGAACTTGAACTTGATCTGGGCCCTTCTTCCCCAACCTTTCCGCCGCGGCTCCAATCTAGCTCACGCACATCTAATTAGCAAAAAATGTTCAAGTTCTTCTGACGTAAACATTATTAAGAACTCTTTTCTGAGTAAAGAAAAAGAATTAGATATTGACCTGTTTGTTGTAATCATCCATGAACATGATGGCGTGATCATCCTGCCCGGTGTTCAGCTTGAATAACCGCAAGGTTTTTTCCTTTTTTAGTGCCTGTAGAGTAGAAAGAAATCAATATCTACAGTGAATTGATTAATTACCTGAGAAAATGAAAATCTTTAGGTAGAAATCATGTAGAATAGATACTGAGTCGAAATTATTTTTTTGTTTCCCTGTAACCGAATTCTTTTCTGTAAATCCTCTAAATTTGATCCCATCCATAGTCCATAATCATTTAAAAATGAAACAGATAAAAATGTAATAATCCGTATCATATAAAGAATGGAATTCAGTGAAAGAGAGTCACCTCGAGGTCTCTATCCACTTGCGTCCTGTTCTTAATGCAACTGTACAGCTGTGACCTCAAAATGAAAGGTTCAACGGATACCTGACGAAATTAATCATGATTCTGATAAATTATCACAAATATTTTGGAAGAGCCAGCTTCCTTAATCCTTACGATGCATTTTTTTTAAAAATGTGTTCACCGAAAGTCAGATGCATAGGTTTACATTAAAATTTGATTAGTCGGACATGATGAACTAACTTTGTACAAATAAATATCCTGCAATTAGATCATAGTAGAAAAGATCATTACTCTCATATAGATGACAAGAAAGGAGAATTTTAAGATCAAGAACGAGTGAAGTCCCTGTGAATCAAAATGCTTGAATAGTGTTTGCCTGTCTCAGATGCCAATATCACTCCTGATACCGAATCAGATATCAGAGGGGAAATACCGATATCCCCTGTAACTGATCCCAACATCACTGACATCGGATGCGAGTTGCTACGGTACTGTTACCTGATATTGATATTTGCATCTACCCCCGTCTTGAGGATTGGCTGCTGATATCGGATATTGGAATTTATGACATCTAACCTTTTATATTTTAAACATTTTCATAGTATTACGATGTGAACTATTATTGAGGGTATTGTTTCAGGGATTTTTTTACATCAAGTAAGTAACTTGAAGTTTCCTAACTTTTGGTTTTGTACTCGCTACTCAGTCGGCCTATCGGCCCCTGACCCAACCTTCACCCACGCTGACATTTGTCCAGATTTAAAAATAAAAGATACAAATAACAAAACAAATAATAGTAACTAAGATACGAGACTATCCCATTCCGTCCACCTGATTTCCACATAAATGTCATGAGGCGTGCATGTGGGTCAACAGGGAGTGCAGGAATCTGGCATTTCTATTCACTGCCCTCCCCCAATCTAGTATATAAATGGATATTGAAACCCAAGATCCGTATATATGCTTTGTCTGTCTTGATATCTGCTAGCTACAGTGGCAATATCTGTCTGATGTCTGATATCTGATATTGTCATCTGACACCATCACAAGTACTGTTTGCTGATCCTGGTACAGTCCCGGTTTTTAGCAAAGACCTAAACCTTACAAAAACTTTGTTCCGGTTCCAGTCCGTTCTTTTTTAGTCGTCATCCATTCCCAATCCAATCAGGTTGACTAGTCAATGTCAAAGTCAAAGTAGAAGATTTATGTTAATGGTTATATTCACTATCAACATAACCAGCTTTAAATCAGCTTTATGTTAATGCCCCTTTGCCTCCCTTCTCATATTTCCCCCCTCTCCGTCTATCTCTCTCTCTGGGTCTTTCTCCCTCCACACCTCTCTTTCTTCGTGGAGAACTGTTGGTTCACGGAGAAACATGCAATAAAAGAAGACCTTGCCATTGGTTCTTGCAGTCCGCCTTCAAAGAAGAGCTCCTCTTCATCAAGTAGACGCCCATGGACAGCCAAATATGTTGCCCCTACACCGAGCTCAATAGAGACCTCTCCACAGAGTTTGATTAAATACTTTTAGAATACATATTTAATAGTTTACTTACGGTTCTCTTCTAACAGAAAGCCCTCTCGATTCATCGATCGACAGTTCCCAGGCTGCAATCATTCATCGGTCGACGGAGGAGGAGGTCGACGGACGGAGGTCGATGGACGGAGGAGGTCGACTAGTATAAGAAGGATGGTGGAGGAGGTCGACGGTGGTCGACGGAGGTCAATAGGAGGGGGACGTCGACGGAGGTCGACGGAAATCGATAGGTCGACGGAGATCGACGGCAGTCAACGGAGGGCGACGGTGATCGATAGGTCGACGGTGGTCGTCGGAGATCGATTGGGTTAAGGTCGATGGAGATCGGCGGAAGTTGAAGCATTAGGGAAGGGGATCGGCGGAGATTAGCGGCGGTGATCGGGGGAAGGATCGGGGGGCGGAGATTGGCGGTGGGGAAAGCCTGAGGAGAATTGGGGTCGGGGGAAAAAAATCCTGAGGAGGATCGGCGGCGGAGGGGCATCTGAGGAGCAAGAAGGAGGAGCGTCGGAGAAAAAAAAAAAGGAAAAAAAGAGACATGCCGGGGAGGACCAGAGGAGCATGGCAACAGTGAAGGGGCGTCGGAGATGGATCGTTGGAGGAGCGGAGGATGGGGAGAGGACCGCTGGAGGAGGTACTGAGCGGGGCGTGATAGACATGCCGGGGCAAGAGAAGGGGTGGACGGACGTGAGAAAGCGCGGGGGAAGGCAGTCAGGATGCGAGGAGCATGGCAACGGGCGCGGACAGCCGTGGCGAAGGAGGAGAGAGACGGTGGGGGGCAGGGGTCGAGAGAAGGGGTTTAATTGTTTCAGGTGTTTGGGGTGGGGGCATCATGCATGTGATTGCCGAAGTTTGCTCATTGTCAGGCGATGTCGGGGGGTGGGACATCGACAAGTGCAATGCCCAGAAGTGGCCTCTGATCATAGAAAGACAAACAAATTAATGGTTGCGAGGCAGGTGAGCCTTACCCAGGCCGCGTGCATCGTTGGGAATATTGAAGCAGGTGAAGTGAGAGAGGAGGAAGTACGAGGGGCATTGGTGAGGAAATTTCCGGAGATGGAGGGGTCAGAAGTAAAGAGATTGGAGACGGGAGAGATATTGATCCGACAAGTTCCGGTGGCTGAATGCATCGCAGTGTGTGGGTGGAGGCTGATGATTGGGGAAGCAAGAATCACTTGGCAGCGCATCATCTGGACAGGGAAGGTCGAGGATAGAGCGTCGAGGCCGGGTATTATTGACGTCAGGGGAGTACCAGCTGCATATCGTTCCACCCGGAATATGGAGGCATTGGTCCGATCTTTCGGGCGGCTGCGAGGGGTCGTTTCATCGGGCCTAGAGTCGGGTACCCAGATTTGGCAGTGTTGGATGTGGCAGTGAAGGAGGATGCGGTGGCGTCGGCGCAGGTTCTGCTGCAGGGTCGAAAAGGCACATATAATGTAACGGAGTGGAAGAAGGGAGGAGATTCTCGAACGAGGAAAAGCATCCAATAACTTCGAAAGAATTGAACGAGGAGCTGTATGAGGTGAAAATCTCATGTACGGTTCTGTAGAGTGACAGTAAGGGTGACTTATCTGGAGCGTCAACCACCAGGCCCACCTGATATAGGAGGTCAGGAGTCTGGGAATGGGGCGGTCGGAGGCGGGAGGCGGGAGGCGAGAGAGGCTGTCTGAAAGGGAAGGGAAGATGGTGCCGGATGTGAAGGGTGGCGAAGGTGAGGTGGAAGAGAGGGAGGCAGGAACCAGGAAGGTGATGGCAGAGGGGAATAATGTGGCGGAGAGCTCACGAGTATCGGAGGATATGAATGCAAGTGATAATGCAAGTGATGGCAGGATGGAGATCCAGAGTTCGGGAGCGATCGGCCAGAAAGGGGCCAGGAGAAAGGGCATAATGCGATTGCCAAGAGGGAGACGGCTATTAAGGGGTGATTTACTGGGTCGGTGCATTGGTTATGAGAGGCAGCAAATTTTGATCAAGAACGTCGACGGAGAGAAGATATGGCTGGAGGTTGGGAAAGGTGGGAGGATGCAGTTCCCCCGAGAATGGATGGCAGTAAGAGTGGGAAAGACAAGGCGTGACAGAACGGAGAGGAAAGCAAACAAATTGAGAAACATGGCAATGGAGGAGAGTGTGATAGAGGAGACACTCGAGCCGGAGAGGGAGGCGGTGGTGACCGAGGTCGACAATGCGACACGAGACAGAAATGTGGGTGTGCTCGGAGGCTTCGCAGAGACTCAAAAGGACGGAAGGGGTCTGTGCCGGTCTCCATGAGATGCATATCATGGAATGTGCGGGGGCTCCGGGATGCCAAGAGGAGAGGGATTGTGGGCAAATACTTAAGGGAGTGGGGTGCCACGGTGGTGTGCTTGCAGGAGACGATGTTGGAGGATTGTGGATCAGGGGACTGGCGTGGGGTTGGAGGGAGTGTGCTGGAGGGTTTCGTTTCGGTGAATGCAATTGGGCGATCAGGGGGGTTGCTAGTTGCTTGGAACGAGGCGGTCTTAAGGAAGGAGGAGGCATGGCGTGGTCAATTCACGACGGTAGTAAGGTTGACACGGAATGATGGTTTGGGGGTGGTTAAAGCTTCAGTTTATGGAACTGTGAACGCCAGTCTGAGGGAGGGGCTATGGTTGGAGCTGGCGGAACTTGTGGATAAATTTCGAGGGATGCCATTGTGGATTGGGGGGGATTTCAATGTGACCCTGGGGGCAAATGATAGGACTAATGGAGGAGGGGGGGGACCAAGGGTCGGAGGAGTTTTGGGTTTTTTTGGCGGAAGCAGGGTTGCAGGAGATGGGACCAATTGACTGTTGTTTCACATGGAGGAGTTCGGGGAGAGCGGCTTCTAAGTCTCGGCTGGATAGGTTCTTATGCTCAGTGGAGTTGACGGAGAGATTCCCGGGGGCAGATGTAAGAGCCTTGCCAAGGCCTATATCGGACCATACACCGATCATGTGGCAGTCTCATGAGGGCCATGGGCGGACCACATACTTTAAATTTGACAAGTCATAGTTACGAGAAGGGGGTTTCAAAGAGGAGGTAAAGGACATATGGCGGACACATGGCGGACACATTCGGAGCAGGAGCCAGGGGCGAGCAGATTGGCAACTCGCATAGATGGGTTGAGAGATCACTTGAAAAGCTACAGAAGGAGGATAAGGGAGGCGAGATGTAAAGTGAGAGTCGAGGCCCTCACAAGAATTAGAGAACTGGATGAGGTGGAGGACGGTCGGACATTAATGGGAGCGGAGATTCAGGAGCGAAAGAAGTAGAGAAGTGTGGTGGCAGAGGAGGATAAGGAGGAAATGGATTGGAGACAAAGATCCCGGCAGCTATGGTTAAAGGAGGGGGATGCAAACACGAGGTTTTTCCACCTTGCAGCAAATGGACGACGGAGAGTGAATCAGATATTATCAGTGAAGGTCAGATCGCAAAGGGTTACAGGGACACAGGCAGTGGGTCGAGCAATGGCGGAGCACTTTCGGTCGATGTCACGGCGGGAGGTCGGAACAGTTGGCGGTGGACGGGCCAAGGGGCGTCTCAGTTAACGCAAGGGCAGAGAGATGGTCTGGTGCGGCCTTTTGATATGGAGGAGGTTCGGGCAGCTATGGCAGGGCTGAATGGCGAAGGCGCCCCAGGACCGGACGGCATACCGATGTTTTTCTACAAGGAGTTCTGGAGTGAGGTCAAAGATGATGTGATCGCCACATTGGGGGAGCTCAAGAACCCTCAAGCAAATATGGAAAGGATAAACAAATCCTTCTTATTCTTACTACCGAAGCGGCAAGGAGCAGAGAATGTAGGCGATTACCGGCCCATATCGTTATCCAACTCCATATATCTCATTGTGGCAAAGGTACTGGCTAATTGATTACAAGGGGTACTTGGGGACTTGGTTGGCCCGTTTCAGTCTGCTTTTGTTCCGGGGAGACAGCTTGGTGACTATGCAGTCATGGCAGGGGAGATTATTGCTTCGTGGAAGAAGAATGGGACCAAGGGATTCATGTGGAAGGTAGATTTTGCGAAGGCATATGATTCTTTGGATTGGCGGTTCCTATGGGCAGCGCTACGAAGGCGGGGTTTCCCAGAGGAATGGATCAAATGGGTGAAGCGATGCGTGACGTCTCAGTCGTTTGCCGTGTTGGTAAATGGACGTCCAGAAGGGGGGTGGATCAGACCGCAGAGAGGGCTCAGATAAGGGTGTCCACTATCGCCGATGCTTTTTGTTCTGGCAGCTGATGTACTAGCCATAAGTACTTCTTTGGTATGTGGAAGGGGTTGTATTAGAGGTTTTCAGACGCCGAGCCAGCCATTGGGCATCCCTCTGTTACAGTATGCCGATGATACACTGTTCTTCATCGAGGGATCGGTAGAGGAGGCCAAGAATTTGGCGGCACTCTTGCGGGTGTTCGCAGATTGTTCGGGACCGCACATCAACAGAGGAAAATCGGAATTTGTGGGTTTCAGCCTATCAATGGTGGAGGAGACCCAGTGTGCCAGTGCGCTTGAAACGCCAGTGGGTTCATTGCCTATGAGATACCTGGGGCTACCCCTCTCTGTTGATAGCCTACAACAAGCAGACTGGCAATCAGTGGTGGAGAAGGTGGAGAGACGGTTGGAGGGTTGGAAGCAAAGAGTCTTGTCGCGAGCGGGGAGACTAGTGCTGCTGCGATTGGTATTATCAGCAATTCCAACTTTTTATTTATCCGTGTTTAAAATCCCGGTGGGTGTTGAGAAACGCCTGAGCGAGATCATGTGGAGATTTTTTTGGAAGGGGGCAAATGCAGGGGAAGGATGTGTCATGGCGCTGGTTTCATGGAATGACATCTGCACACCAACTAAATAGGGGGGACTTGGGGTGCCTGACCTAAATACACTAAATGTGGCGCTATTGACGAAATGGGTTAGACGGATCATGGGACCGGAGGATGACTTGATTAAGGAGGTGGTGAGGGACAGATACAGATCCAATTTGGATTGGGAGAAGTTGATGCGTACTGTGAGGGGGGGAGTCGGTTTTTTGGAGAGGGCTGAGGAAGGTGTGGCCATTGGTCAGGGAGTTTTTCCGGGCCCAATTGGAGAATGGCGCCGGTTTTAGGTTTTGGATAGACAATTGGTCGTCGCATGGACGACTCCGTGATCTGTTCCCTCGCCTATATGCCCTTGCCCGTCACCGGCATGCCTTGGTAGAAGAGTGTTGGGATGGAGTGTGGTGTCCAACTTTTGCGGCCATCTTATCTAGTCAGCGGGTGGAGGATTTTTTAAGCCTTCAGCAAACTCTGAACAACTGGAGGCCAATGGAGGGGATGACAGATGGGTGGGTATGGGCATCGGGTCCGTTCTCCAGCCAAGGTGTTTACCAGAGTTTCAGACCACACCACTATTTGGACCCAATCATCCTAAGGGCATGTCGCTCAATCTGGAGGCAAAAGATTCCTTTAAAGGTCAGGGTGTTTGCATGGCTGCAAACCAAGCGGACAATGACCCGCGTGAGATGGCGAAGGTTTTTTCCGGCTGAATCTTTACTATGCCTTGTGTGTACGGCGGAGGAAGAGGAGTGCGAGCATCTTTTCTTCCATTGTCGGTTTGCTAGGGCGCTATGGGCTAGCCAGGGGCTGGCAGAGGTTACGTCGAGCTCGCAGTTATGGGCCACACTGCCGCGGCACCAGCATGGGATTGACAAGGAGCGGGGGCTGAGATTCGCGGTGCTTGAGATTCGCGGTGCTTCGGGCGATATGGTCTCACCGCAACGAGGTCGTCTTCAAGGGGGCGGCAATGTTGGTGGAAAGGGTTATAAATGATGTAGAGAGACTGGTTTTTTGTTGGTTGGTCCTGGATGAAGTGGTGGATACGGAGGAAGGATGGGCTTATGATTTTTGGCTTAGACCCTTCCACGTCCATGTGTACGGAGGGTCACCAAGTTGGGTGATCTTCTATATTATTCAAAAAAAAAAAAAAATAGTTTACCTACGGTTCCAATCCGGTTTGAACTGTGAAACTAAGCCTGCCCGACCAACCGGTTTGCCCTAAAATGGCAGATCTACACTCCCCATTTGATGCTGTCTGACCGGTCCTTGTCCTAAACGTCCAACCCTAATCACAACTATTGGGAGTGTCAGATATTGGGAGACAATATCGGCAATAACAGAGAGCTGTTCTAAGTATGAATTATGAAATGACACATGAGGCCACCAGGGAGTGCAGGAATCTGGCATTTCCATTCACTGCCCTTCAGCAATATAGTATATATGTGGATATCGAAACCCAGTATCTGTATATATGGTTGTCTGTCTCAATATCTGCTAGCTACTGTGGCAATATCTGTTTTATATCAGATATGTTGGCGACCTAAAGTGTTGTTACGCAAGAAAAACTCGATTCAATATTTCAATAGAACAAACAAACAAGCCCACTATTAACATCCTGACCCTTACACTTTGGTGTAGTTGTCCCTACCTATTGATTGACTCAAGGCTTATCTTACTCAAGTTTGGAAACTTAGAACCCATCCATGATGGGATGTAGGCTTCAGTGGTTTTGGTACTTTTTCACCACTAGTTATGATTTAGTAACCAACACTGGCAGGTCAGTAGTTTAAGCGATCACTAGAAAGAACTCAGCTTAAGGTTTAAGGCTTAAGGTCTAGGAAATTTGCACATAGTTGTTTTCAAGTAGCTACTCAAAATATTAAATGGACCCGAATGAGCGGCTGAATATGATAGGTGTAACTTTACTTTGTTACTTTATAACCTTCGGAACCTCTCCAAAGGTGCTCCCTTTTCCAATTGCAAGTTATTCCTATTCATATCCCTGAGTTCCCTTTTTTTAGTCTATCTACATTCAAGGAAATTCATACTCCATGGATGGAGCTAAGAGGGGATATTGAGAGACGATATTGGTAATAAATGAGGACCATTCTTAGCATGAAATATGAAATGACACAAAAGAAACGATTTACGCGAAAATGGAAACGAGTGGTGAGAACAAACACAGTTAAAGAAAAATCATGAGAAACTCAGAGTTATTAAACCTTGTTTGTTTTTGGGAACTGCGCACGCATCATCCGAAGAGCCATTACCGTGTCACAGAACGTAAGACTGTCCCCTGAGATTTTGAAAACAAGATTGAACTGAAATTTAAGAGGGATGATCATCGCTTCCCCAAATTTTTTACTGCTCGGTGACGAACAATACTCAGATCTAAGAAAAAGATTTGAAAAACTACCCAAACAAAAAAACAAGACTCTTGGCTGATAAAGAAATTAAAAAAATTAACTTAACAAAAGAACAACACTTAAAGCAAACAAAAAATTAGGAAAATGACCTCAACAAAAAAACGACAGCTCTGATCAGACAAAAAGATTAGGAAAATTGCCTAAAAAAACACTCAGAGCTAACCAAAAGTTTAAGAAAATTATCTCAGCAAAAAAACTACGCTCAGATCAGACAAATAAATTAGGAAAACTACGGAAACAAAAAAAAACATTCAGAGCTAACAAAAAAATTACGGAAAATTACCAAGGCAAAAAAATTGGAAAATTTACCCGAACAAAAAACAACACTCAGATCTAACAGAAATTAGGAAACTTTACCTAAACAAAAAAAACACTCAAAGCTAACAAAAGAATCCGGAAAATTTACTTAATCAAAAAAAAACTCAGATATAAAAAAAAATTAAGAAATTTTACCCAAACAAAAAAAAACAACTTCAGATAGAACAAGATGATCAGGAAACTTTCCTAAACAAAAAAAAAACTCAAAGCTAACAAAAAAATATGAAAATTTACCTGAACAAAAACAACTCTCAGAGCTGACGAAAAAAACTAGGAAAATTACCTAAACTCAGAGTTCCGTCCGAGTTTTCCTCCGCCGGTTCATCTTCTCCATCGCGAAATCGTTTCCTCCCCGCCAATCCAGACGAATCCGCCATCATCAATTCCTTCTCCTATCCTTCCCCGATCAATCCACGCCAAATGATCCGCATTCTCGCGCCTAAAATGATCCGCCTCCCCCTTTTATACCCAAAAAGAAGAACGAGGGCTTCAAATTTAAACCCTCTACTTAATGGGCCTACAATTATAATAGGCCGGCCCAAATTCAACGCCCGATGCCCGATGGAGAGAGAAAAAGGGGGGAAAAGTCGTCTTGTTCATTCCGTCGGCGAGGTGCCGAATTGCAAACCCTAGGTCGGAATTGCTCTTCGGGAGCGGATCGAGGACGAGAATTCGCCATTAATGTCGAAGGATTCAACGTCGAGCTCGTCGGCCACGTACTCTGCGGCGGCGGCGCCATATTTTCCGGTGCCATTCCACTTGCAGAAGGTCGAGGCTGCCGGAAGTTCGCAGTTTCCGCCGTCTTACGCTGCGCCTCCAGTCAAGATCCCGCCGGCGGCGCCCGTTTACGCCCCTGCTTATCCTTCTTCGGCTTCCTCGGCCCCCGGAGTCTACGCTCTGCCGCAGTTTCAGCAGGTGATCTTTCTTTGTTCTTCCTTTTTCTTTGATTCAGCTGCTTCTTTCGCAATGACGCAATTCGAGGGCTCGAAATCTTGCGCGATTATTAATTTTTGGAGGTTTAATGCTTGAAAATGGTGTTTTTTTCTCAGTTTGCTTCGATTATTGGTGATTTTTTTTTGGATTTTTCCGTGGCTTCGGTGATGGTGGTGTTTGCTTGTGTTATTTCATCAATGGCGCAGTTCCCTGTTTGGTCAATGGAAAATTATAACCATCGAGAGGAGTGTTATGTTCTATGTGATAATTCTGAATTGCTGCATTCAATTCTGTCATTTGATGACTCTTATGAAAATGATCAGTTTCCTGGTATTGGGCTTTAAGTAGTGGTAGTGTGCCGATTATCGGTGACCCTTCGGAAATTTTTTTGGTTTTCATGTCCTCAATAATGTTGTTTTCTAGTCTGATGGTATCAATGACACATTCCTGTAAGATTAATAGAGAATAACAACTGTAGAAAGGAGTCTTACATTTTTTTTTTTGAAGAAAGAAGTGTTACATTCTGAATGACAATTTGGTTGATATTCAAAATTTTACTGTATGGTACAAAAGTTACTGGGTTTCAATAATTATCAGCCATCATGTATTTAACTAGTCGCACACAGAAGATCCTCTATAGGTGGCAAGGTTAATTAGAGTTTCACCTTCTTCAGGATGTTTTTCTCAATTGTGTGCCTGTGCATCAGCTCTTTTTTTCTTGTTTTTATATTTTATTTTTTATTCAAGCCCTGGTAATCGTGAACTCCACTCTAAAATGTCATTCCTCCCATTCGCCTATAAATTATATATAAATGTGATTGAGATTCAAATTCTCCACTCCTTAAAAGTTGCTCCTTTTTTCAGAGAATACTTCACTTGATTGTATCATCATATCCGCTTGGAAAATGAAGAAAAATTGTCTTGACCTTTTCATAGAAGCTATCTACGCATTCACCAAAACAAACTACAGAAACCATCATAAATCATTCTCCTCATTTTTTTTTTTTTTAAATCTATCCTAAGAGCTATGGCTATAGTTGGTCGAGCTATATGTCAATATGCAGGCAATAGGATTTCCTATCATAATCTCATTTTTCATGCTTAAAAGTTCCTCTTACCGGTTACTCTTGTAAATTATAACATAGATTACATTCTATCATTCCTGCATATTTTCATTCTATTTCTAGCAACTAAATTTTCATTGTGCTAATTATTTGTAATCATCATTTACTCTCCACAGACTTACTCTCCACCAACGTTTCCTTGTCCTAACTAAATGCGATCA
The DNA here is from genome assembly GCF_029677425.1 of Wolffia australiana. Classification (NCBI taxonomy): domain Eukaryota; kingdom Viridiplantae; phylum Streptophyta; class Magnoliopsida; order Alismatales; family Araceae; genus Wolffia; species Wolffia australiana. Next base: position 15,673,235 of record NC_135846.1, on the reverse strand, counting down.
TCATTTGCTTTGCTCAGACTTTGAATTTTCCATTTTGGTGTTAATTATCTGAGATTATGAGACCTTTTTACACCCAGGCACAGCAATTATTCCAAAGAGATGCGCAGACCATCACGCCGGAAGCGTTAGAGAGCGTTAAAGCTGCATTGGCGAGCAGTGATGTCGATCACAAAACCGACACGAAGAAGAGAGCAGTGCCACGTAAGGCCGCCGGTCAAACTTGGGAGGACCCCACCTTGTCCGAATGGCCAGAAAGTAAGATCTCCATAGAACCTTACTACATTTTGAATTAATTAATCCCTGGTAGGCACCTGCAGTCGTCATCGTCGTCTGTCGTTGGATGACATCAACAAGGACGATGACGGTCAACGCTATGTATGATGTTGTCGGACGTCGTAGATGGCTTTCTCGATGACGAGAACAAGTCGACAATGACTCTGTTGTCAGATGATAAGTTCTCCAGCAAGAGGCAATTGGTGAGGCTCTCCTGGGAGTTATAATCAATGGAGAAAGGAAAGGTTGTGACCTCTCCATTTTCCACGATGACGATTGTCGGCGCCTATTGACGAGGACGCCATCGTCGTGATTTCGTCGTTGGTCCATCGGCAGCATCGATATCGTCAGGCGCCGTCGCCGTCGTCCTGCAGACGTGACAATCGTAAATTCCTGGGAAGTTTCTGATTATCTTATTTGCAGATGACTTTCGTCTGTTTTGCGGGGACCTGGGGAACGAAGTCAACGACGATGTTCTCTCCAAGGCCTTCTCCAGATTCCCGTCTTTCAACATGGCCAAGGTGAGTCAACTATATTATATCTGTTCTTTCTTGGTCAACGGTAGGGGTACGTCAACGTTGACTTTTCCAGGTGGTGAGAGACAAGAGGACAGGGAAAACCCGGGGCTACGGATTTGTGAGCTTCTGCAACCCCGCCGATCTCGCCGCGGCATTGAAAGAAATGAACGGTCGGTTTTGCTTCAATTTTCTTTTCCCAGGGGGTTTTCTGAAAATTTCTGGGCGTTGACTTATCCGTTGACTGATTCCAGGGAAGTACGTGGGCAATCGCCCGATTAAGCTCCGGAAGAGCACTTGGAAGGAGAGAACGGACGTAGAAGCCCTGGAGAGGCAAAAGGTAATAAATAATAATCATTCTCTTAATTTTTTTTAAAAATTTCGGGGTAGTTAAATAACTTTCTCTCTTTTTTCTTATGATTTTATCAAGAATCACACCCAGAGGAAGTTGAAGCAGACGAGAAAGGGCATCCTGCACAGGTAGGCGGCACTAGAAAATTGTTGACTTTTTGGAAGAAAATTGTTGTAAATTGGTCTACCGGAACAAGAAAATGATGTATTTCATGCATCTCTGGAATTTCATAAGTTGAGATTGTTACTACACGACAAGGGCATATTGGCAATAATAAAACATGGGAGGGGGTAATTGCATAGTCAACGGGAATAAAAATGAATGGGTGGGCAAACATACGAGGAACAAACGGAATCGGTGCCCAATAGGGTGGGTAAGCCAAAGAAATACGCATGGCGATTGTGATTGCGTGGGGAGACTAGGCGGAAGCGGCGGCGGCGGCATCCCAGACGGTCTTCTGGATGACGAGGACGAGCTCGTCGGCAGCGAGGTCGGCGTTGGCAGCGGAGTCAACAGCGGCAACAAGGCGCCAACGCAGGGCTTTGAGGCGGCGCTTGACAAAGTCAATGGCCGGTCGCCTGTCGCGGAAGAGCGCGAATCCGGTGGGCCGGAGGATTCGGTCCATCTCCAGCAGCAGGTCCTCGGGGCTGCACCCCTTCTTCCCGACCTCCGTCACCACCTCCCAGGCATGCAGCAGATCATACGTCCTCGGATACGTCGAGTACGCCTCGCACCTGCATCCACCCCTCTATCTTAGAGAGAGAAACAGAGCCAGGCACTTGTTTCATTGAGAAACATAGAGAGAGAGAGAAGGCTGACCAATCGTGAACAGAGCCGATGAGGCCGCGGTCGTAGATGACGGGAAGGTAGTGCTCCTGGTCCTCGGGGATGACATTCATCACCCACACGTCCTTGTCGTGGAGGGCGGCGGCGAAGGACCCGAGATGGGCTCGCATGTCCATGACGTTCCTCAGAGTGTTGGGACCAATCTTAGAGTCCAACAGCTCCCAGTATTTCCCCACCCTCCTCCGCCATAGTTCCTGCGCATACACGCATGTCATCAATCTCCATGGTGAGAGAAGATTCAGATTCATGTTACAAAGTCAATTCAGATGCCATGGCCCACCATGTCCCTCTCGAACGTCTCCCCGTTGATGCCCAGACTGGCGAGGCGAGGGGGTGGGGTGGTCAACCTCTCCGGCCATGGAGCTAGCCCCCTGCCCTTGTCCCTGTTTTGCTCTGCAATCAAAGCTTATGATCACAACCATGCTGATAATAAGCCCCGAAGTTAAGCGTGCTAGGAAAGCATAACTCCAAAGTTAAGCATGCTCGGGAACTATAGAAAGTAACTCCAGAGTTAAGCATACACTTGGGAAGCATAAGATCTTTTAAGTTAACGCATGCTTGGGCCAGAGTTAGTGTTTGTCCGACCGATATCCGTCTGATATCCAGTATCAGACAACTGATATCCGGTATCCAGAAAAAACCGGGACGGTGTCTGATATCGGATATCGGATGATATCCGTCCGTCAGGCGTATAAGGACATCGAAGATGGATATTGGAGGGTAAGGACGATCCGGATATCGATATCCGGTATCAACAGAGAAAATTATATTATTCATCACCTTCAATGATTTATATAAATCCAACGGCATAAGTTTTTGATATGTAATCAACCTCGGTTAATATATACAGTGCAAAATTTTTATTTTCTTCCATATGAGATAACAGGATTCGCAGTGCACATTAAAATTCGAATCCTGTTATCCCATATGGAAGAAAAAAAAAGGTCTACCTGTATATATCAAACGTGTCACTTAATAGATAAAAAGCTCCCAACTACCCTGTTCCGCAAGTTGATTTGTCTAACCGCTCATCAATAATGATTAAATTATATTTTTATGCAACCCCTCTAAGTTGGATATCGGAATCCAATATCCAACGCCGATATCCGATATCGTCATCCTCCCCGCGAGACGGAGGCGGATGATGACATCGAGACGGATACCGATATTGAGTATCGGCACTGTATCCGGATATCCGATATCATTGTCCGATATCCGGATATCGGAAAAAACAGATACCAAAAATCTGATTTTCGGTATCCAGTACAATATCCGTCCTGATACCGTAATCCGGTATCGGGATGGGCGAACAATAGCCAGAGTAAAGAAAAGGCACTTACGGGCAGAGTAGGGGGTGAGGCAGGGCTGCATGGGCACGCCCCAAATGGCGTCAGGGTCGTCGTCAGACTTGCAAAGGGGAGGCTGCGTGCCGGGGGGCCGTTCCATGTAGCAGTCATTGGTCAGGGGCTTGACCCAGATGACCGTCTGGTTTTTCTTGGCTGCAATCTTCCAGCACATTCTCTCCACGAGCGCGCTCATCTCTCGCCAAATCCTGAGATCCTCCTCGTCCTGGGCATACGCTTCCGGGGACGAGTAGGCAAAGTAACCGCCCGGCCTGAGCAGTCGGTCCAGCTCGAGCAGGAGAATTCCATCCCTCTGCAGCCAGTCGATTCGGCAACGGGAGCAATGGGCGAGCTCAAACGAGCGGCTGGGGTAGGGAAGCCTCTTTGTGCCCAGGACTCCAAGGTAGGCAGGGATTCCCCTCTCGAGGGCGAATTGGATCTGGTTCTGGTGTACATCATTCGGGGCCAGAGACATGGCGATGATGTCCGAGGAAAGGAGATACCCGCCGAAGCTTGCCACGCCGCACCCCACATCAAGGACTGTCCTGATTCTCCCTTGGTTGTTCAGATTATCATCCGTGAAGTTGAGCATCTGAATAATATCAAATATCAAACATCAAAGTTGGCTTCTTTCTGAGAAGAAAAAGAAAATAAAAGTATTTGAAAGAAGTTCAACTTACATTGGCAAGGGCCGCAATGTACTTGTCAGCGCCATAGTGGAAATGAGTGCCTCCTCCAGGGAATTCAATTTTATCTCCTTTGACAATCATCCAATTTTGGTCAGACTTCTCGTGCGCAAGGTGGGTATGGGGGATATTAGCTTTCCAGACTTGGTCCCGGCTTTTTGGCCATTTAACAGGGATCTGTCAAGAAATGGAAACAAAATTGTAAACGTTGATGAAAACCAGAATATTATTAAAGACTATGAAATTAGAGAGAGAACCATAATAAAACTAGGACCTTGTATCCGAGAGGTGGGGGTATCAAACAATTAAACCTCCTCTCAGGAAGAGGACAATGCCTCTCATAATGCTCCATCAGAGACAAATCAAGCTTTAACCGCATCTGAGTAATGAGATTTCTATCAAGACAAGGAATCAACTCAGAGTGGCGATCATGGCAGACCTGAAATTACCATCAATATACCCAATCAGTAAACTATAATCGGGTTGTAAAAATAGAAAACAGCGGTGGAGGGAGCGAGAGAAATACTCACTGGGTAGCTTTTGGGAATGACGCCACCGTCACTTTCATCTTGTACAAAAGGAGATTCCTCTTGTCTGCTAAGATGTTCAGTTTCCTCTTCGTTTCCCCAGCCTAATGCACGGATGGACTTTGTACCATATTCAAAAGAATACCCACCAGTATTCTCATGGTTCCCAAAGAAACCGTAGTTGTAGAGAATAAAGATAATAATTCCCCCGAAAATGCACAAGGAAACCACCAACTTCTTCTTCTGGGTCCCATCGCCTTTTACCTTTGATTTGTCCATGGAAAACTCTTCTGCGTTCCCTTCTATTAAATAAAAGAATATTGCAAGTATTAGATACAAGGACAAAGAGCCTTTCACTATAAGATACGTATAAAATAAAGGTAAATACAAAATAAAGTTAAGGTCAGACAATGCCTTTCTACTAAATCCAAGAGTCCTGAATGAAATCTGTTACGGACTGCGTAGGCTCGTCATGTGTTAGTACTCCACTGTTGTGAAGGTAATCGAACAACTTCCTCGACCGTCGATTATAGAAGAGGGAAGCTAACAAACACCTGGACGCCGATGCGAGATAGAGACCATACATTAATTCGCAGGAAATTATATTCGATTGATCAGAAACTGATCAAATAATTCTACATTTTATCTGATAATAATCTTTAGACAAAATATTTTTTCGAATCGTACACCCACCATCAACTATTTTGTTGGAGAAACGACGAAGACAACGGATTCTTTGCCAAAATAGCGCAAAGGCGAAAACAAGAGGCCAATAGATGAAAATCACCCAACCCCGCAGACGAGAAACTTCTCCGCGAATGAAAACAACGTAGATAAATGAAAAACGAAAAGTAAAAAGTTAAAAACAAGCCGCATCTGAGGCAGTAATTCAGAAAACAAGGAACGCAAAATTATATTCAAAGCTCAACACCAAGTGAAATCCAATTTTTCTAGAACGACACCACAATCCGAATCTACGAAAGTCGCCCCCAGCGTTGCTCCTATAGAATTACCAAATCCAAGAAGATAAACGAGTAGTAGACGAAACCACTGTCACAAACAGAGCCAGATTCCGCCCGCGGCGGAGTCGAACTGGATCCGTTCAAACGAGCAAACGCGAGATCCGAAGCCGCCGACTCGAAATCACTCACTCCCGCAGCTCGAAATCGGAACAACAAAACAAGCGAAAAAAGCGAAGAAATGAAACAAACATTGAAAAATGAACGGATTGAGGACAAACCTGGCGATGTCGGCGCCGATCGAGATAGCAGAAATGTTGAATCTGAGGAACGAGATTGGGGCAACCTTGCCAATCTGGCGCAGATCTGAGTTTAAATAGAAGAATACGAAGATACAAAGCTGGGATGAGGAGAGATGAACCGTCTCTCACTTCTATCGGGCACGGGCTAGAGAGAGATAATCGTCCGGGTTTATAAATCTACTATAAAATATAAATATTATATTTTTGGGTTAGAATGTAATTATGACTACACTCAGCACCGACCAGGGCTACCACCTATAATTTTGTCGGCAGACCAACCCCACTACTGCCCTTAGAAATCTCGTCCGTCAGATTTGAATCGTACGGCTGGAAATATTCTGGATTAAAATGTTCATTCGAGCAGGAAATATTCATAAAGGGTTGAGAGTATATCTTGACCGCCAGGAAGTAGTGTTCATTCGTCCGATATCAGATGATGTTATCGGGACGGATGCTGAACCAGATCTCAGAAATGGGCTATCTGATTTTTGTCTATACGAATATATGGGTACCGGATAACACCATCGGATATCCGCTGCTACATCACCGATATTCGATAATGTTATCAGTCCCGATATCAACAACCTTCCTCGTCTCAAAGGTTGAACGACGCTATCGGATATCGATGCCTGATATCGGTTTTATTTATATTCGAGATATGAATATAAAAAAAAAAATTTACAATAAATTATCGTGTGTAACGTTATCTGATACCGTTTATAATGTTATCGGGAGCCGTATATAATATTAGTTTAAGCATTTTTTTCATATCTTAAAGGTTTGTAATTATTATTTTGCTAATTAATTAGAACTTGGTCAGGCCCAAAACAAAATGGGTCAGGTTGCTCTCACCGCGGGGCCTAATATGAGCCCTTGATACATTCAGTGATTACAGTGGGTTGAGTGCAACGTTTTTTAATAGCATTAAAATGGTCCAAGATATTTATACTACTATAAATTTAACATTTTTCCATATATTCAATTTTGATATCTAGCACTGACTGACATCTGCAACGTCTGGACGTGTACGATATCCATCCTGACATCCGGTATCGAATGGATATTTGATATATATATGATATCCTGCATCATGTATCAAAAACCGCAAACCATAGATATTGGATATACATTAACCGATGTCGGATATCAGATGAACAAACCCTACCATGAAGGCTCCTTGACTGACGAATGACAGTAAGAGACAGACAGGAGGGTGGTAAATGGAGTTCATAGTCCACACCAAAACTTCATCCATTCAGGTTTTTGTTGCAAATATTTTTTTTAAAATTCGCAGAAACATAATGCAGGGTATGATCATCCCGAGGGTCGTGCTAGTAGACCAAACCCAAAAGTGAAATGGCCCCACCAACTGGGGTTCAGTCTTTGCAAGAGTTAGTGCCGTGGAGAGAGCATAAATATTTAAATACACACAAACCCTATCCACCGACGTTTACAACGCACAGTAAAGAGATATAATTGTGATACCAAGACAGGTTGATGATGAGTCATCATGAGCCAGTGGCTGATTGGTGCTCCTCCGAAGTCAGTGTTGTGTGGATGAGGCACTATCTACACTCTTGTCGAGTCAGTGGCTGATTGCCGCTCTTGTCGAGTACTATCATGGAACGTTGTGTGCAGCACAAATCTAAGAACAAACTAAGGATGGAATGTGGAGGGACGATGACTCAATCACCATTGGTGCTCATGGTCATTGTTATGCCCAATGATGATAGCAACTCATTGTCACACCACTGATGATGATGATGACTTGTCAGTCATCGTCGACACCAGTCAACCATTATCGCTGACGATCACGATGATGACTCATCAACCCAAAGGAGATAGTTTGAAATCAAATAGCATGGCTTATGACTAACAAGCTGGCATCGACGTCACGTGATAGTATGAAATCAAAGGGGCATTCCATGGGCTGTGAACTAAGTTGAAGGAAAATCTCACCAAAAAATTCAGCAAGATCAACCAGGTGGCTCCCACACTAGATACTTGGCAACCAATACATATATATATATGCCCGTTGTGGTATAACAATGCACTGGGCCAAAAAATGTGGAACCTTTGTGAGAAAATGATCACACAGAGGAGAAGCATGATGGTGAGATGACAAGTGTTATTGTCATTTGTGCAATAAAGGATTTAAAACTTGAACAAAATGTGCAAAATCACTTATTAATTGGATTTATTTTTGGCATCTTTTTTGTGTATTATTCTCTTTGATGCTTCAATGTAAATGGCATGTAACTCAGTCTTATGTTTTGTTCAATATTCATTCAAAAAAATATTCATATAATACACTTGTGATAGCTATCAGAAGCCAAATATTATATATGCAATGATTTGTGAGTAATGATGATATCATAACACGATAATTATTTGTATTTCACCTTTTGCTATAAATATTATTATTGATAGGATATTTGAGAAAGACATCAAAATATACGTATAAAATAACATTATCTAGTCCCGCTCATGTGAATGGCCAATCCCATAGCCATTAATTAGTGTACATATACAAATGATAAATAGTGATTTCCATGGAAAGAGTTTATTGAACTGATCCATATGAATCTAGGATGGTATTAGGTTTATTCATGTCACGGCTATGTAAGTTGTTTGTCATAATACACGAATTACATCTTGTGCATGGATGATAACTTTTTGAGTGTGTGCATATGAATTAACAAGGGATTTTAGACATCTCAAATTTGATGCAACCAAAAGTTTACAAAGATAATTGTGTGGTCAAGATGGGATCGTCCACCCTTTGTAAAGGAGGAGACTACTCAAACAAGATGATGTGATAAAGTCCTTCGCCAAGGAACCATAAATATTAAAGAAGTAGTTCTCTGATGATTGCTCGACGTATTATTATTAACTGGGATGGTTGATTAGGATTTGGTAGTTGTCCATACCCTAAGTGAAATCAATCCATGATAAATTAATGGACAGATTAGACACCATTAGTTAATCATGTTAATCATGTTAGATAATAAAAATTTATTGGGATATTGGAGTTACTAAATAGTGTGTGACCTCTTGCCTAACTGTTGTACCCTCTGCGCACATCCACAATGATATCTAATGATGGCACGAGGATCACTAATACTCCATGCATTACCACCTCCGCGGGACACGATCACACAATGGGTGCATGCGGCCTTCTTCGGGAGCTGCACCACTGCCACCTTTGTATCTTTTTCTCTTTTGCATCATGGGAGTAGGCGAGTAGGGTCCAGGGTGTAATTGGGACATTTACACTCGCTCCACACATATAAAAGCTTATAAACACTTCACTTAATAAAAAAATCCTCCATGGGTGGCGTCCATGGCACTGCTGGTTCGGTCTACGGGCACAACCCTTGGGTTGGCCGTACCAGCACCATGTTTTTTGCCAGTAAAAAAAACTAGTATATGAGCCTAGAGGGTGAGTAAAAAAAACTCATACGACATCATGAGGTATATTTCAAGTACATGGTTTTTATGAAATATTCCCATCAAGTATAAATAGGACAGGGCCAAAAATGTAATCATCCATGAGGTCTCTTGATCACCATCCTCATTTTCCCTTCTCTCTTTGGATGCCCTCCCATACCATTATGGCTAGAACAATGAGGAGATCATTTCAGAGTTAGTTGTGGCACTTATGGTGTAAAAGAGGAGGAGAGTAGAAGTACCAGGGACTGCAGTTACATGCCTAGAGGGCAGACATTTGAACAACTCAAAGAGACTCAATAAATGAATTGCTTGATTGTGGATTTGACTCCATGCAAAGAGGATTAAATTATTGTTTTTTCCTTGTTTTTGTGTTAATGGGCTGTTATAATTCCATTTCAATTTCCTTTGGATGAATCATCTTTTAAACATTGATCAAAGCCACCAAAACTCAATATATCATGCACCAACAATATAGAGATGATGAACTTCATGGCAGACACCTTGAAAATTCAGAAACCCTATTCATGACAAACCCAATTCATGCATCATGCACATCTTGAACTTTATTCTCCGATGTGGATTGACAAGAATATGATGTGTAATGTTTGATTGACAAGCAGCTAATTTTTTTGTCTGTTGATCCACTCGGTCTGCTGTATTGTTGTTACCAATTCTTCATGAGCCCTTTCATCCGCAAAGAAAGAATGCCTCTTCCAATTAAGCTCAGGGTCGGCTTTTATAGTAATGACCAGATCCTCACACAAATTTTCAACATAAGGTGGTCATAATTTGAATGGAACCAGCCCAGAGTTCTTAAACACTATGAGCTAGACGTCATCAGGGACGTCGTATGGTTGGGTATCGAGACGATGCTCTGATACCAAGTTGATGTCGGACATTGTCGGAGACGTCATCCGAAAGGGTATCAAGACGATGCTCAGATACCTAGATGATGTCGGACGTCGTCAACGATGTCGTTCGACGGGTAAATCCCTAAGGGAATGAAACTACGTGATGCAAAGAACCCTAGGCGGAGGTATGTGTAGGCCCCGACTTGTGGGGTTTTGTCGAGCTCTGAGCTTCGGGGTGGACGAGCAGTGACAGTGATGGTGACCTTATGACCCTCATCGAAGTGATGATGGCAACTTTGGCGTCGAACAGAATAATTCCATTGGCGCTCGTACGTAACGGACGGGCTCGACCTGCACCAAAGAACTCGCTCAATTCGTAGTTTTCACAAGATAATCTCTCAGCTATTTTTAACCCAAGCGTGGTGGAGTGCAGCCCATAGTATACTGAAAGACGTAATGTAACTAACAAACAAGGGGAACAAACGTACCTCGTCGGTAGTGTCGTTCGTCGTCAGTGTCTCGTCAGTGCACGGGCTGGTGCGGGCAGGTAGGCTGAGGTGTGCCATTGATGGGCACGGCTTAGCTCGACTAGTGGCGGTGTCACAACGTTGGCTGAGCAGCGCGATGGGCACTATGACTCAAGTGGTCGTCGTCCGAGCAGGTATTGCGTGCAGCACAAACAACCACTTGTCCCATTCGTCAAAGCAGTAAACTGGTGGTGCTGGCACTGTGGGGCTGGATCGCCGATTGTCAACGCCGCTGGACTCAACCGCGACCCCAGTTGGCGCTATACCTGGTGAGAGGGGTCGCAGGTAGAGCCAAACAACGTCCAAGATGGCGCTCGTATGGGCGTGCAAGCCCCGAGTAGCTTCTAGTCTTGGTCGGTCGTTGGCCTGGTGGACCAATTTGAGGGCAGCACATGTCATACCAAATGGCGTCCTGAGCGAAACTCTGGCAGCAGCTCAAACCCGCGGGCTTCCAATCCTGATCGAAGGCACGTTGTGTGCAAGTCAGCGATCGCGGGGCCGTCGGGTGTTGATCCCGTTGACCAGTTCCCGGGCAGCGCGGGTCGTATCGAATGGTGTTCAGAGCATCGTCCATGCGGGGTTTCAACGCCGCGCGGGCCAGACAGATGCATGCCGCGTTGACCTGGTCGCGGGCAGCGCTAGTCGACGGCCGCGAGTGCACCGCACCCTGCGAGAGCATAAAACAGCGGCTTCGACCAAACCCGGTGAAGATGCGGCGCTGGTGACTCAAGCTCGGGTGGGGTACTGGGGAAAAGAGCCAGGCGAAAGGCTGGGGTCTCCAAGAGGCGCCCACGTGCTTGCTCTCTTCCCTTCTACCTTCTCCCTTCCTCTTCCTCTTCTCCTCCTCTCCCCTCCTCTTCTTCTTCTGGTGAGACCAAGATTTCACAAACTTTCAATATTGATAAACGTGTTCTGCGGGGCTAGGGCTTGATCGTGCCCCTTATATAGGGGCACGTTGGCCCTTACTAAGGGCAGGGGAACGCTTAATAAGGGAACTTACTAAGGGGCGGGGGGGTCTTATACATTAGACCTCTCTCTAGCACAAAAGTATAACATACATCCAACATGTATTTGACGATGCAAAATGACACCAGATGCGACGTCACGAACACGAAGACGACACGACGAACATGGACATGACGGACATGAACACAAGAAAGTGATAAAACGACGAAGGTGATATGAAATAAAAAATGCGGGAGAGAAACAGACGTGCTTTCACCCGGGCTATGTAAACCCGGGGGTCTTCACTGACACCTTGGCGTGCCGATCGGTCTGGATGCAAACCGGCGGGGCTGTCGATGATGACGATGGTGACTCGAAAGACGTCTCTGGTGGAGTGATTGGCGCGCTCCATCACACTGTATATACAGAATTATATCTATATTTCCACATTCAAACATGATCATTTTTCGTTCCAATGTAATTCCATGTAACTGAAGCTGAACATTTGTGCAAAGTCCTGAGATTAATCTGTAGGAACCATAAGCAAGCACCACTATGATTTGGTGATATGGTGTGATAGGTATACCCTGATGGAAATATATGTGGCCGGCAAGCCAATCACACATTCCACATCTCGTTCCATATTCATTAATAGAACATATTCATTATAGTGCACGTGTGATGCGTATAATGAAGTCCATGAATACATGATCGGACTTAGTGAATTATGATGAGATCGTAATGCGGAGATCACTAGTCTTTAAGCATGTGTTCTAAACATTCCTATTCGAAGGATACGATAGAAGGACATTGAAGTATCCGGATAGAATAACACTATCTAGCCTCACTCATATGATGAGTATGGCCGGTCCCGTAGCCATTAGTGTGGCGACACTAAGGATAGATAGTGGGTGCTCTTTAGTGGAAAGAGTTCACTGAATTGATCTGTACGAATCCCTGAATGGTATTGTACCAAACTTTCAATCAGGTTGATTCACGTTACAGTTGTGTAAGTGGTCCTTAGACCTGAGACACCAAAGACGTCTTGTGGACGGACGGTTGTACTTTGGCTATGGCCAACGAGTGTTTAATCATGGGATTCTAAAGGTCTTAGTTCGGGTGCATCAAGAAGTACACAAAGGCGATTGAGTGGTCAAGATGGGATCGTCCACCCTCGGTATAAGAGGTGAAAGCTCAAGGAAGATGATGCAACGAAGTCCTTGGCCAAGGCAGTGAAATATCAGAGAAGAGTTCTCCGATGATTTCCGAATGCATCAGTACTAACTCGGATGACCGATTAGGGTTTGACAGTTGACCATACCCTAAGTCGTTCAAGGAGCGTCAAGTGGATGAGGGATTATACATACACCGTAACTAACGATGAACAGGTTCCATGAGTGAGTCGATACACACTCCTTTGTATCTTCTAGGACACGAGGTGTAGCTTGGCACCCACGTGTCGGAGTCTCGACCTATCGATTGGGTTAAATCAATCCGATGTTAATTAATCTATATGATGATATAGTTAATTAATTTGTAAGGCCAATAAAGGTTATTGGGCCGCTGGAGTCATTAACTAGAGTGATACATGGGCCTAGAGGGTCACACGCAAATGGTCTTTTGGATGTTGGAAGATATACTTAAGTTTTGGGGGGTTTTATGAAAAATACCCACTTAGTATAAATAGGGGAAGGTCCTGAACGAAATTCACCCAGGCCAGAATTGTTCAGGGGCCTTTCCCCTTCTTCTCCACTCTCCCCACACCCTCTCTCCATCTCTGATGTGATCGGGACGACGTAACAACGCTGACGGAGAAAGAACGGGGCTGGTCAATGAGAAGGAGGAGATCCGACGTGCCGAGGACCGCGTGGATACGTCTAGAGGCTACACACTTGAGCAGTTCGACTCGTCTCACTCCGGGATCGAAGAAATCACGAATGAGATTCGTGCAAGGTACTTCGTTTTAATGGTTTTTTGTCGATGCCGTTCGATTCGCAAAAGACTTCCGCTGCGCATCGTTTTGTATTGTTCATCCATCTTAAGGCCCCTAGAACCCAACATACCCAACTGTGAAATTAAATGGAGGCATATAAAATTGAAAGTGGCTTCCCCATGTATGAGAACTCCACAAGTAAGGACACAAATGATGCCAACATAAATTATAAATGTGACTTGACCTATCTTGGTGAGACAGCACGTTGGATTATAACACTGGTCAAAATTGTGAGTACTTTTGTGCATCTAAGGGTAAGGTATGTGCATATTTCTTAAATTCAATGTATGCCAAAATAGGGAAAATGTTCGCTTGGACTTTATGGCATGATGAAACTACAGATATGTTATGTTGAAGAGTGCACCATTGAGTAGGGTAGTAATTGAGAAAATCACATCAACAATCATCTCTTCAAGTATGAAGTGTTATGGCATTGATCTTGGAAGAAGGCATACATGTCAAGTATTTGCATGGGATCATGTCTTATTAGGTCCAGAGAATTGGGGCGATGCCTAGTACTTTCTCCTAAATTCTTAATTTATTTATCATGTGATAACCTTAATTTGGAAATATATTTGACTACAATTCAATCACACATTCCACATCACATTTATTATTAATTGATAAAATATATTGAAAATAATGATCATGATATGCTTATTAATGAAGTCCAATGATACATGCAATGATTAGTCAATTATGATGAGGTTATAATATGGTGATAATTAGTTATTAAACATGTGTTATAAATATGAATAGAATAGGACTATCAAGTCCCACACACCTATGAGTGTGGCATATCTTATAACCATTGGTTTGAAATAAAATTAAGAAGTCCTCTTGATATCAGTGACCAGCGTACTGGTGGAGCACTTATTTTGAAGGGGGCGTGGAATTTTCATGTGAAAAGAGAATCCCTAATTGTGGATAATATTGTAATTTTATGGATAGTGAAATGTTGGCTTCAAACAGTGGATAAAAATGTTTCTAATGGTGGCACCTTTGGCACATTAGGTACGAAGTGTATGCAGTTTGTACAATTACCTTCTATAGGAAAGCATGTGTACCTTGTAATAGTGTAACTTGTAATATTTATAAAATGGATACCATCAATTGGGCATCATCACAAAGTGAGGTACTTGCACAGAGCGTGCCATATTTTGTAAGACCATCATACCACTTTGCTCTGTCCATCATCTTTGTCATTTTTTTATTCTCATTTTTTGCTCTGTTTTTACATTTCCTCACTATGACTTTTGGGTCTCATCAAATTGCCCATTATATTGGCCTTATATGATCAATCAAACCTCTTTTGGTAAAGACCATGCCTTTTATTCATGCATCCAGAGGGTCATTCACATATTTATGATGAAAATTTGCACACAATTTGATAATTTTCGTGATTTTTCTACCAAATTAAAGTTTCATTATTATTTTTAACGATCAAATTTATTGATTTGATAGATTTTAAATTTGAAAAACTTTGATACCATTTAAACCTGGAGACCAAACATACTGAAAAGTTGAGGCCTTTGATCGATAAGGATGCACTTCCTTCAGAAGACTAAAATATATAAAAGATGGTTAACATATATAAACAAGAAAAGATTACCTCAATAAAAAATACGCAGTTTCCTCATAGTGTTGGAATTCCTATGTTTAATCCTCGAGTCTCTTGGTGTATGATCAGATATCTTCTGCTTTGCCAGTTTACCAGATGCACTCAAATAAATGGTTTTATATATGTCAACATGAGGCTAAAAGGCAGAAAGGCATATTTTATTTTCCATGAACATTCACTGTAAATTTATTATTTCCATACAAAATATTCAATTATGTCAAATGTAGTCCATTAAGGGTCAAGTTACAGTCCATTAATCTTTAAGCTGGGCTATGCATCCAGTTGACATATGTGGTTGATACTAATTTTCAGTTAATGATGCATTTTTAAGGCTTCTTCAAATTCATTCGCTGGCATTTCCCATGCAATATATATATATATATATATTATAAGTTGAGTTGATTGATATGATTTAGTAATCAATGGATTTATCAACAAACTGCTGGAATTTTATGTTATAGATCTTATGTTTAAACCAGATAAAGGTTATGAGATCACCATGTGTGTGGTTTCTTGCATGACTTAAATGTCGATACAATTTTTGGCACTTAGAAACTTGTCTGTCTTTATATATAGTTGTGTTTTTTTGTCCTTTCATACAGTTACTAAAACAACAATGCAACTTTTTTTTGTGTATGAGTTTGTTTGTGAATAATAACCTTTATTTTATTTACATCACTAAATCTTTCTCTAAAAGTTGAAGGGCGCCAAGAGCTGTTGACAACATTTATCTGATGCAAAATGGGTTTTCGTCCAACACTCGTCTCAGAATCTCCGTTATGCTCAAGAGCTTGGGGTTTATTGTTATGCTTGAGGTGTCTCCTGATGCTAGATACACTACATCTTTTTGCGTTTCAAAATAAGTTATTTCAGTTATAGAATGCACTTCATTTCTGGAAGATATCTTTTCCCTTACAAAACTATTAAATTACTAAAATTTAGTAGACTGGTAGTAGGAAATATACACACCCATTGATAATGTTTTAATTGTCATATATTAGGTTCTATTTCAAAAATGGAATTTATTTGTGATGAGACTGTATTTTATCCCTATATTAACTTAATTAGAAAGGACCAAAAACAGGTTTTTTTGTAACGTTTAATCATGGTCATCATGGTAAAATTATCATTATGGTTTCAAATTATAGTTTAATTTAGGGACATCAATGAAGTGATTGAGATTCAATCAAAATAAAACATTTTAGAAGAATTGAATCGTTGAGGTTGATAGATTGATGTTGAGAATGTATTTGGGCAAAATGAAAAATTGAAGGAGGGTAAGCAAAAATTGTGGTGCGAGGATATTGACATTTTAGATTGAATAAATTCCTCTGTTTGTGTCAAAATCAAAGCGTGTAGAAAAGGGAAATAATTATTTTGCAAAAATAATGTTTTCAACAACGATTTAAGAATACACTCTTTTATATTAAAGAAAAAAAATTAACCTCTTGATTTTCTTGGGCAGACGTTTCTCAAAATGATACAAAAATAGGTGCCAAGAGTTTTACACATCCAAACAGATAGTAAAATTCAATACAGTTCAAAGAAATTTCCAAATTTCATTGCAATACTTTTAATCTTTACTTCTTATATGAACTCTTAAGAATCCGACAAAATATTTCTCATTTTACTTACCACGAAGGCATTCTATTATTTCTCACTATGATAATAAATTAATATTAAGAAGGCATTTTCCATCTGAGCATACGTAAATATTTTTGATGAAATTATAATAAAATAAATGGGAAACCATGTTTTCAAAAGATAATACATTACATTCATTTAAAGTGTGCATCAATGCAATTCTTGTATCTAATTTAGATTGATTTTTTTGTCAACAGGCGTCATCCATTTTTATCTGAACACCATCTGTCATCTTTCGTCATCAGTCATCTGAACCGTCCACACCTCTAAACGGAACGGGATGACGGTTTGCTTTTAGAAAGGACGTGATATAAACATGTTTAAAATCCTACAGAATCTGATTGATTGTTAGGTGAACGAACGGCTGAGATCACAAAGCCCCTTCAAAGATACCCTGCGTGGAAAATCTTTGAATTATAGAAAATCTTTGGATGTCTGAGCCTGCAATTAAGATTAATATAAACTGATCAGGACTTGGGGACCAACTAAAAGAAATAATTCACCAAGCAATGGCTAAGATTATGAGGTAAAATACCGATCTTACCTCGTGATCGTCCCTCTAGTTAATAATATCAGAGAGTGTGACAGCAGCAAAAACCAGGAAGAGAATCCCACCAACGTAGGAGATTAACTGCAAAAAGAAAATAGCAAAAAATCTTCATTTTCCTGTAATTTTTTAGAATATTTATGGTAGCAAATACTGACCTTTTCAGATAGAAATGTACCCAATAAGGATCCTCCTACGCAAGCCAGCTGCAATAACCAAGATTATGCTTAATAAGTTCAAATAATTTTATGATATTAAAATAAGGACTCGTTAAATCTAGAAAAAAACACAAAGCTCTGTGAACAACCGCAGTGGCAACAGCATGGCCAGCAAAGGCGCCCCCCACAACCCCAAGAGGTGAAGAAGCAGCAGCAAGGGCTGCAAAAATCAAATAAAAATTTACAAAAATTATTACAAAATGATTGTTGGGAGGAATGGACTTTGATTAACCTAAAATGTGAAGAAAAATTAACATACCAATGGTGGAAAAAAAGGATTTGTCGCCCCATTCAGCCACAAAAACCAGTGCAAAAGTGCTGAATACTGTGCTAGCTGCGGCGACAATGCCAGCGCCATTGCCCAGTACGTCTGCGATGGCAAGCTCAGCCTGTTCACAAATCCGGGGTCAGTCACAGAGGTAAATAAAAGAATCAATGACTTTATAAGTCCAAACTCCAAAAAGGAAATAAAACCTAAAGTTTTAAATGTACCTCCTCCTTTTCTTCCTCAGACTTGGAAGTACCACTGGAAGATGCATCAATTAGAGTGGAAACCCCAAAATAGACCTGCCCGCCATTTCAGCAATAACCTCATGAAACCATTCAAAACCCTAACTTTAAGCAAAGAAGTTAAATCCGAAAGTTTTCTTGGAAAAAATAAGCTTTGGGCATCGTGTGCTTGAGGTATTACCAGCAGGCAGACGGCTGCAATGTCATCAATTGGCAAGTCTGTTTCACCAAACCTATCGTGGGGTTTTAAAAAAAAAAACAAAGAAAAATAAAAGTCGATTGTATATCTTCGGCCAACTACAAAGTTAACCACCAGAACATTCAAAAAAAGAAGAAACCTCCTACCTGAATGGTAAGAGGTCGTCCACATAATGAAATGTACGTCCAAGAACAACAGATATGACAGTCATAACCCTGCGCATTTGGAGAAAAAGAAATACAAGTAAATATCTTTTTAAAAATAACCATCTTATCACTCGTTATGGAGTATGGGGGTGATCAAATTAGCCATTTGATCTTCTGGACCAAATAGGAAGCTTCTCATTTTACGGATGTGTGATTTAAATTTTTACAATATAGATCATTAGAAGGAGCATAAATATCTGATTTACGAAGTGGAGTGAGAAGAATAAAGATGTTATCTTAATTAGATAAGGTGAGGGGGAATCGACTACAACGAACTGCTTTGTTGTATCATAAATTGTAAAACATCCGACTACTAATCAAAATTATACTTCAGCAAAACCTGTTGTCACTTTCCCGCAGATTTTTTCTTTATTTTTTACTTTTTTTCGATTTTTGTTGAAGTTTACATAGAAGAATATTATAGAAAAAATGCGTCAACAAATAAAAAAATAAACCGGAAAGTAGGAGGAAAAAGAACAGCAGCTGGCAAAAACGTTTAGAAGACACTTACGCGAGCGCACCAAACGTGCCTAGAAAGACCACAAGGCCGGAATTTCTTGCAGCCAAAAGAGCCTGCTCAAAACGCTAGCATTATTAATATTGCAGCACTGATAGATAAAAAACAAATTTTCATCTACTGACGTTATTTCCTCAGAAAAACGTGAAAGAAATATCCTGAATGCATACAATATATAAAAATGTTATTCCTCAAGTGTGTAAATAAAGTTAATGAAAGACCACCGAGAGAGAATACTTACAGCAATAAAAAATGTCTTATCTCCAAGTTCAGAGAAAAATATAAGCAAAAATGCCTGGCAAAAAAGGATAATTACATCAGTGAACCGGACCACTAAAGAGGATATGACAGAGATATTAAAGATTTCGAGATATTGTTTGCTTAATTCGTGAAATTACTTCTCATCTAGTCCTCTGGTGAAGTATTAAGATGAAGGTTTTTCGCCACTCATTTAGCATTACCAATATTAAGAGAATGTAGGTGTTGATTATGATTTTCTGAACCTGAAGAAAAAAGCAATAAAAAAAAATTAATTAAGACAAGCGATAGGAAGGTTTCCTAACTGAAGTAAAACCTGTCCCAATGTCGTTTAAATCTCCGAGGAAAGAATTAGCCTGAAGTCCACTGGAAATTTCTGCAATCGCACCAGCGTGCTGACAGCCTTGAAAGGTAAGCAGACCAGAGAGCAACACTAACTTTAAACCACTGTGTAAATCAACTCTTTGTCGCCAAAGGGGAGCGTTCTCTGAAATCCTATCAATGAAATTTGAAGACATCTGATGACCCTCTTCATCATCGGAGCAGAAGTCCTGCAACGAGAAAAGTATTTAAGCGCTAAGACCCTGAATTCTGAAATACTTAAACTTAACAGAGAAGAAAAGCAACAAGCAATGAAAGTTCAAAAGTAAGAAAATAAAAATAAAAACGATAAAACCAGCTTACACGATAGGAATGTATAGAAAGTGTGCTGAACTAGATCGAAGATTTAGACAGTCGATGAATAAAATCTCTGGTAGCTTGTTCAAAATTAACAGAAAATGATAGGGACATTGATGCAAAAAAAATCGGTAAAACATTGAAAGAACTCAACAGAGTTGCATCGAGATACAGAATCAGCAGAAAATAAATTCAAAGTTCATCTCTTTCTGCGCAGGTAAACCCGATCGTGTGCTAAACAGAAGATTAGCAACTCCAACTCCATCTTAAAGCTTCCGGGGGATAAAGGAAAACGGTATAATTACAAATCCAGCCTTCAATTATGAGACACACTTTGAATTAAGAAAGAAAAATGCAATGTACCTTAAAATTCTCAGTTTTTACCGAATTCTCTAAGTGCCGGCGCGCGATCCGCCTATTGAGTGCGACGGAGCAAGGAAAGCGAACCCAATTAATCGAATTGGAAGAAGAAGCGGAGGACAGTAATGGGTTTGATCGGAAGACGAGAATTTGGCGGTGTCGTGCGATGCGAAGCGAAAGGGATGGAAGAGATAGAGCGGAGAGCGTGGACGCCATGCTCTCCTCCTACAGCTGCTGTAGAGATAGAGAAAGAGAAATCGAGAGAGATCGAGAGAGATCGAGAGAGAGAGAGGGAGAGGATTTCTTATGGACGTAGCGGAAGAACGTCCGCAGAAGAAAGAAGATAAAACATCGATTGAGCCACTGGTTCACACGTTCTCCACACGCTCTGCGATTAAATTTAAGGATTTTGTCAAGTTTGGATTAGATTATTGACTAGAAACTTCGTGAATCTTTATAAAGTCTCCTAAAATTAACCTTCAAACCTTAGCCAGTTGAGGTTATGCTTGATCTGCTATGTATAATTTTTAATTTGTGTGGTTATGTTCCCTATATCCCTTTATTATCATCTGTAGTGGTTTGACATTTATGAATAACTAATTTAGGGGGCCAGCATTGCATATTCTTGCTTGAGTTGACTTAGATTGGTTCACTTAATAGCCACCGAGGGTGAAAATTCTCAAATGGGGTTAGCTTTGTGAACGAGGGATGCATGATTTGTTGTTTTATCTTGTTGTTTTGAATTACTAATGATTACACATTGTCCATTGAATATGAGTAGAGGGAGCTTCTGAGGCACTTCTCAGATCATCATACTTTAGGTATAACACCGTTCAGGGATTCGTAACAATCAATTTGGTGAACTCTCTCTAAAGAACACACACTTTCTATCCTTAGGATCTCTGTAATAAATGCACAAGAACAGCCATACTTGTCTCATAAGTAGGATCATAGTGTGCTATTCTTTTGGATAGTACAATGCATGTCTTGATTTTCCATAAACATGAATATTTGGAATACATGTTTAATTACCGATGATCATTGTATTATTATCTCATCATAATTCACTAAGCCATTACATGTATTCATGGAATAAATTTGTAAACATAACAAAGGATTAATAACGAATGCATATTTATTTCAAAGAACTAAAACATAACATGGCCGTGTGATTGGCATGACATCCATGTAATATCCATCAATATTTACCCTAATAGTTATCAACTTCGTATATTCAATCAAGGCCATTTGTTATCTAATATATAGTCCCCAATAACTTAGTGAGAAGGGAAGTAGTCTCCATGTGAAGATTGAGTTTTGAAAATATGGTCAAATCAAACCTTCAAGTCTGAATCTGAATTTTTTTGGAGTGTAGATTATCATGATATGTATAATTGGTTATTTTTTAGATCAATCTAACTATATTTGACTAGTCAGAAGACAAGGCCACCACTAATATGTACCAACTGATTCATATTGAGTAATATTTTAAATATCTGTAGAAACAAATTATGGGTGAATTTTAACATTAACATGAGCCTTTAAGAAAAAAATTTTAAGATCACATATTTTTGAAAAATATCTGAGATAATTTGATTAGTTAATGAGGTCACATACCTAAATTTATAGGATTTATGTCTGAAATATACAAACATATATATATTGACAGAGTAGTGTCCTCATTATTTATTATCTATTGGATCATTCCAAGAAATATATTTTATTTTAAAAGAAAGGCAGCCTTATCATAGCCATAGTTAAATGACAAAAATATAAGAAAATAGAATTAAATCATACAATCCTAGATAATAATGATCCTCAATCCAAAAAATAATAACTGGGAAAGGAAAGAGAAATAGAAATATCACAGTAGAAATTAAATTGAAACACAGTTTTAGCAAAAAGTGTTGTACATCAGGTACCACAAATCAAGTGATAGGAGAGGAAACTATCTTAAAGATAACTATGTGGATATTACTAGAGGTCGATAAGTTGCGTATATTGTGATATCATATTATAATATGATAACTGTTGGTATTATAATGATTTGTATAAATATATCCAAAATAATAAAAACAAGGGTACCCATTTTCATGTGTACATGCAAAACCAGGCTTGGGTGCCTCCCCTTTTTTTCCTCTTCCTCTCATAAACCTATCTTCAAATGTGATTAGACGGTGAAAAGATCTACTAGATTTTCAAGAGGAATTCAAGCGATTAAACATGATATAAAATGTTAGAGGGATAGTGTGGCTACATCTAGAGGCCAGATGCATGAATGACTTGAAGGAACTCTTTCAAGGAACCAAGTGATAATGAATGAATTATTCAGCATAAGGTGATACAACCATCATATGAGATAGAATAAAATTCAATTTATTTAATTTTTGTGAGAAATAAGAGGAGATATAATCAAGGAAGATGATGCAATCAATTCCTTGGACAGTGAAGGTAAACTATTAGAAAATGAGTTTCCTAATATTCTCAATACATCAGTCCAAATTTTGATGACCGATTAAGGTTTGATAGTCGTTATAGGGATGACACATGGATGAGGGATTAAACACACATGGTAACTAATAACAGACAGGTTCCGTGGAAGAGTTGATAAAATGGTTTCTACCTTTTGTAAAAAATGAAGTGTAGCTTTGCACCTCACATGATGATGACTCTCAAATTGATAGGATTAGCTCAATACATTATTAGTTAATCTTCATGTTGGACAAAGTTCATTAATCGGGGTGCCCAATAAAGAGTTATTCATCTAATAGAACAATTACCTATACTGGTACATCAGAATACATGGTCATATACATAAGTTTATTGAATTTTGGAGGATAAACTTTAAGTGTATGAGTTTTTATGAAAAGCCATTCCATATAAAAAAATAAAGGCCTTGAGTGATGAATGCCCATAAAATGGTCTACTTGTATGACCCAAATGATATCATGTTATAAAAAATCAAATGATCTCCTTGTCTCCAGCATATCCTTTTGAGGGTTTGAGTGTAAAATATCATGTTATAAACCATAGATAATGAATGTTTGAATTATCCACCGATTATTATTGAATTATGGATGGTTTATATTTATTGAATAACATTTATTATATTGGCATCCCTGAATTTGAAACCATAATTCCCAATTTCCATATATACAATAAATTAGTGTTTGCGCTCTGATTTCTATCCCCATATCTGTTATTGGAAACTTTGAAATATCGGTTTCAGAAAAATAAGCGGTTTCAGATGACAATATCGAGTTTCAGGATAGAAATCAAGTTGTAAGAGCTAATGGATATTGAGACATATATCATCATCATTTTGATGGTGGTGGAAATTGGAGCCATATATTAAATTTGGAAACTCATGTATTGGATTCGATATCTGGATGGTGCAAAAGTAGCAACGCATGGAAGCAATGTATCACTTGGTAGAAATTTTAAAATAACTCTTTTATAGATACATATAGAGAAATAAAGAGATAGGGTGAGATACATATATACATATATATATATATATATATATATATATATAAATAGATACATGGAGCAAGAGAGTGAAATATAGATAATGATTAGAGAGATAATCAGTGAGAATGATAGAGAAAGAGACAAAAAAACAAATCAAGAAACAATAGATGAAGAAACATAGCCAAATAAGACAATATATTTAGATAAAAGATAATACTGATAGAGAGAGAAAAATATAACTATGTGAATGTGCCGTTGGTGCTATGACAAGAGGGGAGAAGCAGCATACAATTGAATTTGAAATATTGGCGTGAGAGAGAAAGAAGGCAGAGTCTCTCTAAGCGAATACTACTGATAACGAAATAAAAAAAAACATGTATATTATGAAAATAAAATAAAAATACTATGTCAATAATCAATAATGCGATATCCAGATCTAACATCCAATATCTCCAACCAAACATCAAGAGACGTGGAGGCTAATATCTGAATGGATAGCAGATATTATTTTGTACTAATAGATATCAGATATCATGATATTAGTTAAGGCAGACTTCTGATTCGATATATTGGCTGATATCGTCATCCAAGATGGGAAAATACTAATTAATATTCTCCATCTGTTTTATAGCTAAAAGTTATTGATTTATTCAAAGTCAATAAATTACATTAATCTTGAATATTTCATATCATTTATTCACCATAATATGTTGATACCGTATTCAGGTATCTGGAAATTGGATATCAGAATCCTTATCAAATATTGATATCCAAATATTAATATGTGAGATCTGGATGTCGG
Source organism: Wolffia australiana (assembly GCF_029677425.1). Classification (NCBI taxonomy): domain Eukaryota; kingdom Viridiplantae; phylum Streptophyta; class Magnoliopsida; order Alismatales; family Araceae; genus Wolffia; species Wolffia australiana. The sequence continues at coordinate 15,648,632 of NC_135846.1, read as the reverse complement.
TTATTTATTATAAGCATGGATGTCTCATAAGGAAGGAAAGAAGAGAAAATATGTAGAATAAACATTTTTCTTGGAATGCCCAAGTGAAAAATACTACTTTTGAAAACACATGTAGTTATTGACTAATAAACCCTAACTTATAACACACATAAAATTTAATGCATTATGGGTACAGGTGATAGACCAGAAAGTGGGCTTAAAGAACTTATTTTAAGGGTTATGATTAATGTAACAATATTTATAGTCTCCTAAATCAAACGTTGAATACACAGGGAGAAAGTATTGAATAATTCACTTTTAAATTTAATTTCTATTTTAATAATTTTTTTTATTTTTAAATATCTAATGTATTGTAATAAAATAAAAATTTAAAATTAATTCAAAATATTTTTTAAATGGTGGTAAAATAATTTTCATAATTAGCCTAGTTGACTCATAATTTATGAAATCAATTTGGGGATTTTAATGGAAGTTTGTTGTAGAATTTACGTATAAGTTCAAATAAATACTTTTTTTGTCACTTCAATAGAGCTGGGTGATAGGCTGATGGCAACGGTATGAATAGCGTGAGTGGAGTGAGCGGTTGTGGGAGAGATGGTTATGGATACACCCTGGCCAGCGACAGTGCGAGCAGTTGGTGTTGATTTTATCATTGCTGATGCCAATGGAGATGGAGGCAGATACATGCCAATGAGCAGCAGAGTTGGCGTTGCCATACATGATGGTGAAAACCTAGCATATGGATTACAAAAACCCAGGAAAACGAGGAAGATGTGAGTCCAAAAAGATGATATCACACTAACATCATCATCACATCCCCAGTAGGTAGAGTGGTGAATTTCCTTCATGTGTCTTGATTTGTAAATCACAACCTCAATCATTAACTCTTGGAATGTACAAACGGACCCAAACCACATTTTTAATGGACACATATGACAAAAATAATCGTAAATAGGAAAAAATCCAAGAGTGCCATTTTACAAGCATGGGGACATTTATTTATATATCCAGCATGTGGATGGACGGAGGAGGTAAACAAGGAACTGTCCTCAAAAGTTCAGCACAAAACTCGTTCTAGATTGTTTGATATCTTCATTTGAAGTTTGAGAAATATCAATCATATAATTTTCTGTCTCTTCCATTATCTCTGTGTTGTAATGCTAGATGACACAAAATTTAAGAAAGACAGGAAAAAATAAAAAAGTTCTCAAAATATTAAAATAAGTTAAAAATTATTTTTATGACTTTACAATTATTTCTTTCTGAATTTAATGCTAACTACTTCCATAAAAATACAAAAATTGGGGGAAATTAGAACCATTCTAAGAATGCAATAACTCATTTTAAGTTTTAGTGACATTGATTGATGATAAATTAAATGAAAACAAATCCACGAATTTACTATCAAAATTAGCATGTTTTAACTAAACTAGGCCGAGCTAATAAATTTCCCCCTTGATTTTGACCACTAGAATCTTTCTTCGGTCTCTTATTATTCCTCTCAAAATTTAATTATGTTAATTTTAATTAACTACGCTAATAATGAATAATATTATTCATACATAGAAGTCAAATATCTTAATTACATACTTATATGTTTCATACTAATATCACAAAAATATTTTAATTAATTTTTAATTATATTTCACACTAATATTAGAAAACCATTTGAAATATTAATTTATTTTTAGAATATTGGGATGACCAATAAATGACACCCATGTCAGATATTGTCTTCCAACCCCTGAGATGAAGATGGATACCGATATTAGGACGGAAGACGATAGCAGATACTGATATTTTAGCAATTGATATCTGATATCATCATTCTCTATTCAGATATTGGTAGAGCCAGTTAGTGGATTTCCAATTTCTGATATCTGGTATAGCATTCATCTCAATGTTGGCATCCACTATCAAGATTTAGATGGGCAAACACATTTTTTACCACTGATGAGATTGAAGAAGAATCTTATATAGAACATTTGAGATCAAGGAAAAAGAAATACACACATGGGTTCAAGAAGAGAAAAAGGATAAATATGTCACAATATCAACTTTCAAACTTTGTATTCATAAAAAAACATATTAAAATCAACTTGTAAAGCTTTCGGCCACTAGGAAAACATGAACAAATGGCATGGGAAGATACTAAGACTATACAGATTGGTATTATGGTAACATTTTCTAGGAATAAATAATATTTGTATACATTATCTCTAACAGTAGCTGCCCGATAAGACAAAGCTTTTTCTAGGATCCAAGTTGATGCAACTGGTCGAAGTTTAATTTACGCAATGCTTTTTCTTTGCATTTTGATTTCTTCCTTCCTTATAGAATTGGCTGGTGTGGGTATAATACTCAAACTGTGAGAAGGTTTGTGGTGGATTTACCATATCTCTCTCCTCAAAAGCTTTATAAATATCCTTGAAACAAATCCTGTTCTCCCTTCATGTTCTTCAAGATCGTTAAAAATATTTTCCATTGCCACCCCGTCATTGTCAACATCTACAATCCACACATTCCAGTGTGCCCTACAACATCACGTGACCATCACCTGTCTTACCGCCAACTTTGATTTTTGAGAACATTTTATGTAGCCTTGTTGGTATGTCATTAGCATGTTGTTGGCACAACATTAACATTATGCATGTGGCCCATTAACTTTCCAGTGACACATCCACCACCCCACCAACAAACTAGTCATAAAAAAATATTGAGCTCCAGCTACTTCCTTCTCTAAAGCAATTAATTAACATTACACAATTTGAAATATATTCAGAAAATTATTACTCTATCTTCCCGAGAACTAGCCTCTTAATTAAATTTTACTTCATGTTGAAAAATCAAGGTGAAAGTTATTTATATCCATATTTTAAATTCCATGTCAAAACACTAATAAAAATAAATCAAAATTTTAATTATCATATGCAAAAAGGTGTGTATTGTAATGTTGCCATGGGTCTCGGTTTTTTACTACGGTGGCGGATGATGGTGCACATGGAAACCATAGGTCAGCTATGTGATGAAAGAAGTGATTTTTAAGGTCATGAAGATGGAAGAGTGAACAATAATAATTTTATGCTTTGTTGAGGTGTTGAAGATAGAAAGAGTAAAGCTTCTGGATTTAGGGGACTCATCTTGATTCTGAATATGCATCCAAACTTAAGCATTTATTTTTATCAAAGTTTCTTCTAAAGATCAATGGTAACTTCCACCAAACAGTCTTAACCTAAGTGTATCAACCTGGGTCCTAGATTAAGCATAATCTTTGTGGTCATCCTTTAACTCAGAACGCTCTATAATGAGGATAGATATTTAGGAAAATATAACTTACTCATAGGATTTGGCTCCTAAAGAGTCCTTCCTTCCATTCTCATTATTTCCCCATGACATTTCATATTGTTTTCTCATTGGTTAAGAACTCGTGGAGTTTAATTTCTTCAAACACTATAAGAAATAGTGAGCTGAGGATTAAGTTGGGCTTGAATTATTCCCAATATTCATTACTTATTTTTTACGAAAAACAGTATCCCAGTTAGAAACCTTATATACATGTAATGTTTAAGACATTAATTATATACTTACACCAATCACAAATAACATGCTATTTCTATTGCTGAATTTCAGTATTTTATATATTTATTTGAATTTAAAATTATAAACCCATATTTTTTAAGATTAAATAACTATTAAAATTTTCAAATGTTCTTACATTTCCTAATATCATGATATTTTGAGAGAAAGGTCTGAGATTAAACTCATATACAAAAAAAATTTGAAGTCACAACATTCATATACATAAATGTTATTAGGGACTTATTATATTCTTAGACTGATATTCTGATTTTTACCAATTTTCCAGTATTTATTGGAAATTTAAATTATATTTAATTGATAGAAAAATGTATAAAACTGTAAAAAAACTAAAAATTAAACTTAAAATTTACTTAGTTGATACTTTCTTTTAGCGGGTCCACCCAGACGCTTTGCTTGTAAGGAAGATCATGCATGTTTCTTGTTAATGATATCCAAAATTATGATCCAGATGTCCAAAAAAATATAGGCTTAAATGACACTAAGGGACATGTGTCCCTGCACTATATGTGCGGGGTGACATGCATGTGGTTGTGCGAGCAGTAAACAATTCTGTCTATACTCCATTGCAGTGCTTTATGAAGTGGCAGCTGCCCCAATCCTAACTCATTGGTGCAGGTTCCACACGAGGCTTAGAGCACCAAGGGCACATATCCTAGCAGTGTCTTGAAAAACAGTGCAAAGCCCTCTTGGTGTGCTTCTAGGAGCATCCCTTGTGGTCGTGACATCTTGCTACCAGTTTTTAAGGAGCTGCTACTCAATTTGTGCTCTTACTGCAACCAACACTAAATTATGCATGAAATGAGTCTGCATGCATGCTACTGTGATACCATGAGTGGAAGATGTGATACAAATGGCTAGGATCATGTAGTTGTGCAGCACACACATTTTTGGGCATGAAATCATTTCCTAATCCTTGGCAATGATTTATATATAGCTGACATTGATATTGTGTGAACCATAGACTGATTTTGCATGGTGTCTATGCGGGTAGGGAGACCCCATGCTAGGCACCAAAGCCTCTAAATGGTGTGCATGAAAGGGCATCTTCAGAGTGGAGCATGGCACACATCCTGTGTTAAGAAGCCGTTATCCCCATAGGGTAGAGGGAGGTGGCACAGCGAGATGATGCATGGTGCCTTGTTGCAAAATCCGGTGTCAAGCAGAGGACCATCCTAAAGTTGCATTGGTATCTTGTTGAGTGTAGCCATCCTTGTAAACACTATATACTTAATAAAGTGATAGATAGAGCTGAAATGAAATGAATTATTAGGACATTAATAGATCATGCCAGGATGGTTTATACGCCACACATTCTAGATCAACAAACAACTTCCATTGTGCCAGCGAAGGCTGCGTGACATGGAGCATTTTTTAAGGCTGACAGTATACTAAAATAACATTCTGACCCTTGCGAGTTTGGATGTGTCACATATGTCCTATACTTCTCTTATTCTAGCCACCCTAAATAGATAACTACCACTGATCACCTTCAGCTCTTGCCATAACTGAGAAACAACTAACAACCAATGTTGCTCATCACCATCACCGAATGCCTCCACCACCATGAATCTCCATCTTGATGCCTCTCTATTATGTTGCCTTAATGTTTTGATGTATCATCCCTTATTAAGTTTGGGCTACCTCTCTACATCACTTGATTATTATTTATCACAATTTTTGCTAAGTGGGGTTGCTTTAGGCACATGTCATTGCCCCATTCCTGAAATGGATGGGTTGGTTACATGTCTTTATCTCTTATGGTGCACAAGGCAGGCAATATATCATGGAAAACACGACCAAGCTCATACACATGGCACAACCAGACATGTTCCACCAAACATCACTCAAGCTTTTCATGCCATGTGGTGTGACCGCGTACAGTGTGGGTACTCCACGCTGCACCGTGAGCTGAACCCTACACTTAAGAATAAAAATAACAAGGTTTTATTCCAAGGGGAACACAATTTTCTACTTTAATAGATTTCTCAATGGTTTGATTTTAGTTCTGATAAGCATTTGATAGGAAACAACTTATTGATTGTTAACTTGACTAAAGAAGTAGGTTCCCATAATAAAAATATTTTGGATCATGAAAACATTAATAATTTATTTAATTAAATATAACACGATGAATAGTATTCTCAAACTTATCATAAAATCTTCAATGGAATAATTAAATAAAGCATCTTGACTATGGATGAAAATTCTAAAGCAAACCAACTTAACTATTTTCAAATTCACTTACCCTTTGCACACCATTATATTATTACTTTCATCATAGGCAGCCGATATTTATTACGTTCGGAAAGGAAACAAAAGTTTCACTTGTCAAGGAAAAAATTGTCAAAGTTGATTAAAAATTAAAACTAGCAATTTAAGTAGCTTGGATGTGGAAGAGATATATTACATTTGAATAATTTAATTGGATAACTTGCTAGTTCATAAAAAGTCATCATGATCGATGGAGAAAAGCAAAATTCTCTTCACAACGAGTTTATAAATTTGAATATTAAACAGTGTACTTGATTGTTTTGCTATATCGTCGAGTTTAGATCGTCGAGTTTATAAATCATTTATTCATTCAATTATCCAATAAAATAACTGGACAATTCGCTAGAAAAAAGGGGGTAGGGAACTGAGTCGACGATCCGATCCCGATCCGAGTCGGCCCCCTTCCCTACGTATATATTTCCGAGTTGATAGTGTAGGGTTTTGTTCTTACAACGCCGCACGCCGCTACGAACACCTCCGGCTAGAAGCGCGGACCGCGTGCGGAAACGATCTAAAGCGACATCTAATTAAGGTTTGATGTCGTACTACGCGTAGTTTTGTTTTCTGATTCGTTCTACTCCGGTTAGAAATTCTTGGGGGCGATTCAAAGAGATGTTCTTCGGATATCCTTGCTGATTATTCCGGGTTACTGCTTATTTAGTGATATTAATGTTTAGTCTATCAGGCAGTGCATTCGACGTAAGATAACCTAGTGGTGATGATTATTTCTGACTGGTCGTTTAGGAACAACGCCGATTGTATCTCAATTTTTTTCATTTTTCCTTAAATCGAATGACCAGTTCCTAAGGTTATCCTTTTTTTTATCGATTCTGTAATTGCCTAACGCCAGCAGCAGCGAAAAGGGAAACGCAATTCTTCTCTTGTTCTAGACGACAAATTTATTGAGCGCAATTCTTCTCTTGTTCTATGTGTTACCATTGACAACGTTCTCTGTATTTCCGAATCACTTGAGCCACTTTCGTCTTAAAAGAGCCGACACGTGGTCTCTTTTATCGTATTTTTTCTGCAATTACGGGTTGAGCGTTACTAAGTTTCCACAAGCGTGCGTCACTGAAAGATCCACCTTCGAAATTCAATGACCCATCTTGCAGTGAATTGTGTTCTTGACACCAAAGTTCCGTATGAGTTTCATGTTTCAAATTTATTCAATCCCATGTTAGACTGCTTTATGAAAATTATTTTAAATAGGCGTGTGAATCAATTAGAGGATTGATCCAATATGTGGAAGAAAAGTAATGCGGTTAACTTTCATGCTTCGTTAGAGTCTTTCTATTATTTATGTTGTTGTTTCGCGAAGTGAACATCTGAGAGTGGGTTAATTATCCGATTAGAAGTGCATCTTATCTTCCTGATTCCGATTATTCTTCGAAAAGGGCCTCAACCCTCAAGAACTGTCCATGATATTAAGTTGACCGAACTGTGTTTAAACAAGAAATTTGGATTTATTATAATATTTTTGCACTAAATAATTTGGTGCCCGATGTTGTGATCTCTTGCAGGATGGACTCACAAGTGAAGCTAGCTGTTGTGGTGAAGGTGATGGGCCGCACTGGGTCAAGAGGCCAGGTCACCCAGGTGAGAGTTAAGTTCCTTGACGACCAGAACCGTCTCATCATGAGAAACGTGAAGGGACCCGTCAGAGAGGGTGATATTCTCACCCTTCTCGAGTCCGAAAGGGAAGCCAGGAGGTTGCGTTGAAACCCCCCCGCCAGGAGAGTCGGTGATATTCTCACCCTTTGGTTGTGTTTATGAGTGTTCAGATTCCAGTTATCCTTCCACTCAAGGTACTTAGTGAATTATTTAGCCCAATTTAAATGTCGACTTCTTTGAAGCTTTCTGTGGACCCCCCTTGAGTTCTGTTATTTTTTCGCTATAACAAGGTATTTGCGTTTGCCTGTTCCTTAGATGAGTCCTGTGGTTGACTTTTATTTTGCATTCTCTATTTCATAATCATTGTTGACTTTTGTCAACAATTCGGCCTCTGGGTCATTAAGAGAGCCCAACAGTGTTTTTTTACAAGTTTCTTTTTGGAATTTGGCTCCTGAGCTAGTGCTGTGAAGTTAAGTTTATCTTGTCCCCAAGTCATCATAAAGTTGATTACACATTAATTATTATCTGAAAAATTCGTTGCTACTAATCTTGATTCCAGAGGGAGGATAGATCATGATTATGGTTTGCCATTTTGGGCCGAGGCTGATCAGACTGAAATGAATCTGCACCGTCTGTCCGAAGTCTGCTGGTGGATCTGGATCCCATCTAGGGTCAAAACGGGGCACTTCTTGCAGTAGCTTGGCGTTGAGAAGCCTATATGAAGCGTAGGCAATCCTTCAAAACCCAATCCTTCACAAAGAGGTTTATTGAATCCATCAAAAGCATGCTTCATATGTCACACTCATCTCACAAAAAGCTCTAACATAAGGAATACTGTGTTTTTTATGAGAAATGTCAAACAATCCTGATTAAGTTACCTTAAGCAGGGCTTAAGAGCCTGGGATCAGGGGGGAATCGAGGCAGGTGTGTAGGATGTTGTTCAGTGGATACCATCACTAATTGTGGCAGAGCACGGGTGGATATGCAGTAATGAGTGGTAGGAGAAAGGAAGTAGTTAGTTGTTCTTGATCAAACATTATTCCTTCAATTCTTTGTACTCGAGACTCCTGAATGGAGTCTCATTATACACAGAATGTCCAAAACACTTTGCTAATCATGATTAGAAAATAAAATCAAAGGGCACCTTTTATGAAATATGGGGATGTATTTATAGGCATAATGATATATACTTAATAAGGGGAGAGAGTCCAGACTAAATAATTCAACCCAGAACTCCTCTTGGATCGTTGGATATGCAGAAATTAAAAGTTAACTCATTCTCAACCATCAGATTTTTGTTCTCATTCTTGATCCATGTTGTGGATTGCTACTGTGCTATGAAATTTTAGGAAAGCACCTAGCTATAAAAAATCATTTAAAATATATAAACAAATCCAAAATTATACATTTTACTTATCAAGTGATTATTTATCAATTTGGCTTTAGAAATTCCACATAGTATCAGAAAAAGGGAGAAGTATGAATATCTTTCTGAACATATAATTAAATCTCATAAAAATATTTAAATAAATATAAAATATGATTTCCGAAAAATAAAAAATCCTCTTTGAATTTATTCTTATGAAATTATGTAAAAATTCCATAAAGGTAGGACAAAATTTAGGAATTTATATTAAAAATACAATATTTATTTTTCAGCTTAAATATAGTATTTTGAAAATAAATGGAATATCAGGCTACAAGGTTGGCTGAATATGCTAGAGAGTTGGGTTAGCAGGTCATGGATCATGGGGAAGGTTAGAAGGTAACACAAGTACGCTAGTAAGCCGTGATCATGGAGTGGTTCAGCAAATTCCACAGTGTACCACTACAAAAAATATGATTCATTTGATTCTACTTGGATTGTCAAATTAAGTTCTATTTGTTTTATTCATCCTTCAGCAATATAAATAATATCAGACTTTTAATAGAAAAGTATTCCGATCCAGAAAATTTTCCAGATTATTTTAAAGATTCCTAGAGCATTGGAATTGTAGATGTGATGAGGAAGAACATTGGGCACGATCCAATGACTTTTTTGTGGTTAAGAATCATGACAAGTCATATTCCATGGAATATTCATTAATTTTGCAGTGGAAAATATGGATTTCAGGCTTTACCTCTTATCATCAACTTGGAATCATAATCTATCTAGAAGATATATTATAGCATAAGATCCATCACATTGTCATTATTTTCAGTTATTTTAATGTTTTTGACTTATGAATTATTGAAAACCCTTCAATCAATTTTTATTTAATTTTTATTTCTTAAAAACATGTGATCATTTCATATACAAGTTGGATTACATAAAGAAGAAAACAAATGGGCTTGATATCCTTGTACTAAACGTCAGGCTCACTCACAGAAAATATTCATATTTTCAAGTGAAATTTGGATTTCTAATATTAATGATGGTTAATCTGATATTCGAATATTATGGACATTAGAAAGTCATGGACGGAGTGTAAGTTTCTTGATGAAGGCAATCATTGATCATGGCATACCTTGGTGAATTGTGTTCTTCAAATATAGGGCTCCAAATATTTGCCTGAAAAATATTTTAATAGTTTGAAAAATAATAGTAAATTTTGGTATGTCCATCATGCGCTTGTCCGTGTGCGCCATCTATCCTTCTGGAACCTTCAAAAGCTCACATACTCTCACAATCTTTATCTTTAAGGGAAATTTTATACCTCTATAATCTTTGTAACCAGACATAGGGGTCCCTGGCCTCATTTAATTGCCATCTCAAGAACTAAAAAAATATGCATTGTGAGTCACTCCCGTAACTTCATATCATAATGATACAACAAAAATAAATCTCTTAAATGATAAAAAAACCCACCTTGGCCATACTCAATCATTCCATATTGTCCATGAACAGCAGGGCCTTCTGTCAACCCTTAAAGTCTATTTTTGAATGCATGCCTTATTGATCATTTATGCAATCTCTACTATGATGCTACATAACCTAACAGATCAGAAAAGTGCATCTTTCTTGATTACAGCTTTCTCCATCATGGCTATTGATGCATGTATTTTCTCATAGGGACCATATTTATTAAGGTATCATATTTGATAAAACATAGTTTAATTTTCAATAAATTGAGCAATATGCAATCAAACAGTTTTTCTTATTCCTTCGTTATTATTGGTGGTCAAACATGTCCTTATCCTGCATCTAAGAATCCTAAGCTTTCCCCAACAATCAATATCAATGAACAATTGAACTTGAGACATTATCCTGGTTCCATCTCAATTCCTTGCTGCACCTCGACTGGGATACTATCCACATCTGCTTTTGCCCCCTCACATGTTGCCAATCCTCACACATAATTATACTACTGATCTTGTTCCAATTAATGCACTCTGGTATTTTCCATCTAACACCTAAAACCTATATCCTAAACCAATGATAAGACACCATTTATTAAGCTAATATCAATACATTTACATGTTTATTCACATTAAAATGATTATATATGCATGTTATCAAACCTAAAATGATTAAATATATTTTAAAAAAGATATTATTAGCTTTGTGTATGTTTGTATCTTTTAAATAATTTTATGATATTGATAACATGATAAATATGTCTATGATTGCATGAATGTTATATGAATTTAAGCATTTAAATATTAAATTTATTTTGTTGTTGACTAGATTATCAAAATATTTCTGAATTTCACCATGAATACCACTTTATGCACATTTTTGGTATTTTAAACTAACCTTTCTTGACTTTCCTGTCAAGAAAGTTTCTGTTTTCAATTTAAGCGTGTAGAAATTTATAGAAACGAAATTGGATGAGGATCCATGGGCTAGAGCATCACATGTGATTTTTATAGCTATTTATTTGGGCTGTTGGTCAAAATTGGAGCAATTTTGGTTTTGAACTTTGAAGGAGCAGTTTGAAAGGTGTGGGCCACATCCTAGATATCTCCGAATTCCTCTCTAACTTCCATTTTAATAAGGATCACAAATTTCAAATGAAGGAATTTAAGGAATTTAAGCTCAACCAATGGGAAAATAGGAAGGAATTATAAGGAATGAAAATAGGACAAAAATAGATGGGCATATTACATCATGCCCAATGTATAAATATTATCTTATTATCTCTTTCTACCTATAGTTTTGGATCGTCCGGGACGTGGACGATGGAGGGGATGGGACAAAGATCGTCCTGTCCAATGTCCGGAATATAGTGCAGGGACGCGGACGGGATGATTTTTTTGTCCGACGGTACGAAAACCATCCTGTCCATTCGTCTCGGGATGAATTTCCGTCCCGTCCAGAGAAAAACCGTCCCCTCCCTCGTCCCAGACGAAAATATTCACGTTTTCAAATTTTAATATATTAAAAGTATATTAAAAATCACGTTGTTTGAAAATTCACGTTTCAAATTCGTGGTTCTGGTCGCATTGCATTGGGCGCAAGCAGCTCACTGGCTATCTGGCCCTCCCCCTCCTCCACCCCCTCCGGTGATGTTACACATCACCCACTCTCTTTCTGAGCCACCCCTCCGTCCTCATCATCGGCGTTCACTTCCCCGACATCCACCGCCCGTCCTCATTGTCGGAGATTGCCTCCCCGACGGACGGCTCAAAGACGGTCCAGGTATGTATGATTTCATCCAAATGAGATTTGTGAAAGTAGGATGATATTGTCAATATCATTCTGGTAAGTTCTTTGTTTTCTAGGTAGAACGAAGTATATTATCAACATCATTCTGCTCTGATTATGTTATCAAATGTCTCTAAAATTGTATCGGATCGAGTATTTTTTTAGCTTTTTATTATATTTGTCCTTCCACAATATTCATATCATATTTTCTTACACATATGTCTGCATATTTTCACATTGTATCTTAAGAATATCTTCCAGCTGACTCTTTGTTCTATGCTATTATATCTATTAATCTCTTAAAATAAACTACATTTTCCCTGGCTAATCTCTATATTGGTTATGATTTTTTTTGGTCTTCTTATCTTCAGCGTACTGTAATATGGATCATGTTTATGCTCTTTAAGATTAAACCTTCTTCAATCATATTTTAACATACTATCATTTGGTATTACCTGAATTAATAAAAATCCTTGCTACCAATTTTAAAAAAATACTTCTTTTGAAATATACTATAATTTTATGACTCTAAAATATATGATTTTCTTATCTTGTTTTGCACATGAAATTTGCAATTAGATAATCAGTGTTGGGACAATCTTCTTAATTAAGTGTTTATATAATGCAGACAACTACATAGTTATTTTGTACAATTAGTTAACTCAATATATTTGTGTCGTAATGCACTAACTTACTTGAATGGTAAAGAAGTTTTGTTTACATGACTGTACTTGTAACTAGACACTCGTGGTTTGTAAATATACGAGGAAAGTGTTAGTTTCCATCCATGACTTGTGAACACTGCCTACTAGAATCATATTTATATAATTAGATTATTACAAAATATGTAAGAAACCTTTTGCACAGTTTTGTAATTATTTACTTCCCAAGGTTGAGATGATGTTAATGGTTGGTTATATTCTTTTACGTTCGTAAAATCTTCATGTTACACACAAACACTCAATATTTTATCTTTTATGAGATTGATTCTGACCTTCACAAGAACAGATTCAACATTTTCGGAAGGAATTTTTTCTGTCCTCCCACATTTATATCATTTTTCTTCTAAATAGTATATGACCTCATCGCACACACTTCATTGATGAAAATTTGATATTTTGTGCTAACGATGGAATTATGCATAACTCGATTTTTTTCTTCTCTTACCTCAATTTTCTTCGAATTTAGAGAAATCTGAGTGTCATCACTGACCACATCAGTTACACCACTATTGGGCAGGTCAAAATATCACTCGAGCGTAGGCACCGGATCTCGTGCATTTGCGTCCTCGACCCAGAAAAAGGTACACTGTGTTCATTCCATATATCTCAATTTGTTGTATGTGTTAGGTGATTAATGTGTAAGAGTCAGTCAGACTTTTTTTTGGATCTGTCGATCTATAGATAGTTCAATCAGTCAAAAACTTTTGATCGATTATCAACGGCGATCACTAAATGGATTCAGAATACAAAAAGAATAAATGGGTTCTTTCCGCCCATCTACCTTGTCATATGGCACTAATGTAATGGATCCATCAGTCCATTCAACTCAATGGACTTGGATCGGATCAGTCCATTGAGTAGATCTGATTGATGGATGGTTTGATCCAATTGATTTAGTTTTCTTTCACATGGATAATTGAAATACAAACATTATTATTTTTTTGTGATCATTAATTTTATGAAATTAGAGTTTGGGTATAATTATTTAAATCTCCAGCATTTTTTATGCTTGAATGCGCCTCTAGTTTTCGTGAAATTATACGTCACAGGCATTGTACGAATGAATGCATATTTTGAATTAATCTGGTAGAATAATGGAGTCCACATAGGCGATCACTCCAAAATCGACCGCTAGGGCTACGTCGTCCGTGCTTGCTGAGTACCTCGGAGTAGAGGTTGATGACAACGTATCATCTCTAAGCAAAAGACATAATCGGTCTAAAGTTTTAGATCGATTTGTTGAAGTTGGCCCAGACGAGTACCAGTGTACACTTTGTCAAGCGCAAAACCCCACCCATAAGGTCATCATTAGGAGGAATAAAGATAAGAGCACAAACATCTTTTGGAGACATCTAGAGAAATTTCACGATGACATCAAGGGAGGCCCGACAAAGCAGAGAACTCTTCTCCACTATGAATTACTCTCCAACAAGTTGTACTTACGCGGACTCACCATCAAGCAGACGAAGGAGGAGTTTGTTAGGTTCATCTACAACAACAATATTCCTTGGCAAATTATAAAGAAGAAGTCGTTTCAAAGACAATGGTTCTACGGGGCACAAGTGGTCGGGATGCGGTCCCTAGTCCGGATGCGGTCAAAGCGATAGCAAAAAAGATTTATAGAAAAGTCCAAGGAAAATTTGTGGAAATGTTTGCTGATGTCCACAGTGTCTCTCTTACCATGGATGCTTGGACATCCCAAATAACGTCACGCTTTTAGGTGTCACTGCCCACTAGATTGTCATCGATTGAAAGTTTTATGAGCTACTTCTTGGTCTCAGACAGATCAAGGGATCCCATAACGGCACCAACTTGGCGAGGATCATCGTGAAATATGGCATTGAGTCATAGTTTTGAGCCATCACTATGGACAATGCATCTAACAATAGAACGATTTTGGCCACCATTGTGGATCAAATGAAGACCGTAAATTCTCAATTAACTATGGACCGATACATACCATGCATTGCCCACATACTCAACCTCATAGTCCAGGTCGGACTCTACAACGGAAAGCAATACGCTACGCATCTGAGATTTTTGCCCAGATATAGTGCTGGACACGAATGAACCATTTGAATCACAAGTCAACAAAAGTTCAATGGCGATAATTGCACCTTTGGGACTAGCTGTTTCACGTGTGAGAGCCATTGTTAATGCCATTATGGGATCTACACAAAGAATGGAGAAATATGCTGATCTGTGCAAAAATGTTTGAGCTCCTGAATTTGAAGAAGATAAAGATTGACAGCCCAACGCGGTGGAATGCCACTTTCATTATGTTATAGTGCGCTCTTGCTAAGAGAGAGATAGTGGACAATATCTATGAGGTTCTTTACGACATCAACTAAGGACTATGGCCTTCGTCAAGAGGCCTGGGAGTTCATTGATGACTTTGTCTATTCCATTGTGCCAGGGTTTGGACTTTTTCTGTTCGACGAAGAAATTGCTAATCACAGAGGTAACGTAAATGGTCGCGAAGCTTATGACTCACCTTGAGCAGGATATATACAATGCAGGGACAACATTAGATTCTAAGTAGAGGAATGCATTGCGATCCATGTGTAGTACTATGCATACTAAGCTGATGAAATATGCAATGGTACTTTGGGGCGATTATATTTTCACTACTATGGCAACATTGGATCCATTTTCCAAAATAGAGGATGTGCATCCGTAATGTCGCCAAGATGTGCTTTCCTATCATGGCAGAATTTTAGACTATACCTCAGTTTCAAAATCCAGTGAATGTACTCAAAGCAACGAGAACCGTCAGATAGTCGACGTCTGCCATAGTATGTTTCCTCCAAACAGTAGTATACGCGTCTGTGCAACTGTCAGCGACCACGCTCCATGCCCAGACAAGAGATGGATGAGTATCTCAACATCCCATACAATGAGGAGGATAATCCGATGAGCTGGTGGAAGGAGGTCGACATGCGATACTTTCCGAAGTTGACCAAGATTGTGTGCCGATTTCTTGCCATATGCCCGACCAGCACACTGGTGGAGCAGCTTTTCTTAGTTGGCAAGGCATCACCACATATCAAAGATCATGCCTAGATGCAAAGAGCGTTGAGATGCTGATGACATTATGGGCATGGTTTCGTCGTCTAGACCAATACCCCTCAGCCTCCGATGATGACTATGATGACGATGACAGCTCATGTGCTGGTACGTTATGTTCTATCGCTTGCTATAATGTGTGCAATCATGCTTCTTTCTCTTAATTCTCTCTATTTCATGTAACAGAATAACAGGGGAACAACATGACGGCAGTCTACGGGATTATGTTGCAGCTACGTTATAATGTTCAGTGTAAGTCGTGCTAGTTTATTATGTTTATCATTATATGCTTTTTTTTAAACAGCACGACGGTAGCCAAACATGTTGCTAATGAGTTTTTTCCCACCAAAACACATTTAGAACATTCCACTACTTCCTCGTATACATAATTTCAAGGGAAATCTGTTGATTGCTGTCATTGAAAATGGGTTTGATAACACCCTAATTTCGGTCTTTATTTCATGTTATTAGCATGATTTCATGCATTTAAAGAGCTTAAAATTGGGCTGTTATGATATATTTGCATGAAAATAATGTTTGCAAGTAATTTCTGATTTTTCCCTAATTTTCTGTTAATTATATGAATTTGTAAGGATTTATTGAAGCTCGAAATAATTATTTTTGAATGAAAATGACATATTTAATATTTTGTTTCGGCATTTATCAGCATGGGAATAAATCAGGGAATTTTCTAGAATTTTTTCGAATTTTAAGGATTTTTCTGGGATTTATTTCAAGAAGAAATGCATTTATTCTATTAAAAAAGGGCATATTTATAATAGAATACAATGTATTTACACAATTTATGGACTTTTCGGGGCCTTTTTGCAACGTTTCGTTGCAAAAAGTCCCTGAAAATGGCTCTCGGTCGCCATTGCAGGCGTAAAGATCCTATTTAAAAAAGTTTAGGGTTTTATTGCAATATAGTTTTAATGTTTTAGAAAAAATTGGAGGAGAGAGAATGCGGTAAGGGCATATACACGAATATTTTAGGGCGGCCTTTCTTTACAATTGCTTTTTTTATTAAGGGCTTTCTTGAAAAAAACGCAAAGAGCCTCCCGCCTTGTCGACGTGGCGCAACTTTAGTCGTTGGATAAAAATCCAACGGCGATCGCACATGTGTATGTGGCAGGAGGTAAGTTCACCGCCTGTGCGGCGCATACAATGTGCGTGCACGGGCGGTGACGTGGCGACACACAAGTAGGCAAAGGAACGAAAAAATGCACGTGTGCGTGCGTATCAAAACGTACGCAAAATGCGCACTAACGAAAATTGAATTATTTTTTTTCTCTCTCATCAGGGGTACGTGGTGCGATGAGAGAGTGCCCGCCAAAGGAGTTTGAAACGCCGCAGCCAATGGGAAGTCGACACGTCATTGCGTGTATTAATAAATAAATCAATTTTAAATCCAATGGACTAAATTGGTTTAAAATTGATTTATTAATAACTTTTGATCCTGAAGTCCGATTGAGATGTTTTTTTTATGGATTTGTTCGTCTTGATCCCCTCTTTCTATCTGTATTGGATCATTCAGATCCAGCCTACATTGATAGATAAACATTAATTTCTAAACAGGGGTAAAATGGTGATTTTCACTATGTAACCTAAGTATAAAAGCTGAATTTCGAGAGGGGGAGCTTATTCTGGAAGGTGCTTCATCACAGCTGCAAGACAGAGTGGAGTCCCAGCCTGGATCAACAGTTTTGGTATTTGTTTCTGTCATTGTATTCAAACTTCTATGCATTTTGAATGGAATAGGTTAATTTGTTTGTTTCTTCATCTCTATTCTGATCTGAATTCCTAAATCGCTTGGCTTGAGCGGCATGTACAAGCCCTGATTAGGATTGAGGGGAGAAATTGAGGGAATTACCTGGGCATTCAATTTCATTCCAAAAGAAAACTATAAAAAAATTTAGTTTTAATTCCTAGGATACTAAATTACCCACTTTAGTTCGGAATTACCCAAATTGCAAAAACCAACCAAACTCACTTTAAGAACCCTCTTTTAACCTCTCTAATTGACTTCTTGGATCCTTTGATTAGGATCAAGGAAGACAATTTAGAGCCCCTAATTCTTCTACTCTTCTCACCTCTTCTATCCCCCTCTCTAAATTCTCACCTAATTAGGGTGACTTGATCCTCATGAAGATCAAATTCACTCTAATTAGGATTTAAAACACCAAAAATAAAATTAAATTGAACTTCCTACTTGCCTCCCTTGGACGACACTCATACTTATCACTATACATTTTAAGTAGAGTTTTATAAATTTTATTGCGTAAGCTAGAATTCCCAACGACAAGGGCTTAAAAATCCATAATTTTAACCCCTATTTTCGGCTTATCAGGGTTCCCCCTCATTTGAACTATGTTGGATATTTTTCATAAAAAGCCTAGTACAATGTTAGTACCATCCTCGTAAAAAATTACCGATTTATTTTCTGCAGATATGTTGTTCCTTGGGTGTCAGGATGGACTGCCTAAAACCATGAGAGATGACAAGGCCATTTCAACTCAGCCATTCTACACCGCGGTGAAGATGATTTTGAGCGAGCAGGATGGACGACTGAGTAAACTCTACTCTAGATTTTGTCTTAGATTCTGAATGAACGCTGCCTATGTCTCATACTTCTTTGATGTGGTGGATGAACGACTCATTGAGCCCTACAAAAACAAACATTTTTAACTCTGCGTACATGTGCTTTCATTTTAAGTCCTATGGACATTTCAAAGGTTTGTGAAATAAATGTCTACAATGTCCTATTACTAAATATTTAGCCATTTCATTTTTAGATAGAGAGAAAAATAGATAAATATCTGTTAAATTATGAATTTCATGCAAATTATTTCAGCTTGGAATAAGTCCATTTAATTTGATAATGGCTTCTTTAAAAATTATTTTTATTGTTGACAAATATAGGGATCAAATAATAAAATTTATACATTTCTCTGGATATTTATTGCATTTATTGGGAATTTAATCAAAGGAAAAATGGAAAATAAAATCTGATTTTACCCTAATTATCTGTTAAAATATTCATTTCACGCAATTTATTTAAACTTGGAAATACTATAATAAAATGACAATGGCATGTCTTAAATTAAATCATAATCTTAATTAATGATGGGATTAAATAATGAATTTTATACATTTTTTGTGGAAATCTATTGAATTGTTTGGCAATTTAATCTAGGAATAAATGAATTTTAATTTTCTGATTTTCCCCTGATTATCTGTTACATTATTCATTTTACGCAATCCATTTGAGCTTTGAATTACTATACTTAAATTATAATGTCATGTCTAAAAATAAATTATAATCTTAATTAATGAGGGGATTAAATAATGAATTTTTTACATCCTTTTTGGAAATATATTGTCTTTTTTGGCAATTTAATCAAAGAATAAATGAATTATAATTTTATAATTTCACACTAATTATCTGTTACATTATTCATTGTACTCAATCCATTTGAGCTTCGAATCACTATACTTAAATTATGATGGCATGTCTAAAATAAAATTATATTCTTAATTAATGAGGGGATTAAATAATGAATTTTTTACATTTTTTGTGGAAATCTATTGGATTTTTTGGCAATTTAATCGAAGAATAAATGAATTATAATTTCCTAATTTTACATTAATTATCTGTTACATTATTCATTTTACGCAATCCATTTGAGCTTCGAATTACTATACTAATATTATAATGGCATGTATAAAAATAAATGTGGGGATTGATTAATGAGTTTTGAAAATTTTTCTAGAAATCTATTAAATTTTTTGGGAATTTAATTGATAAAGAATTGAATATTTAAGAGGCAAAAGGTTACAACTGTAAGAAAAATAAGAGTTTAAAGTAATTTTGAAAAATAAGAGTTCAAATTTGGTTGCATATATGTCCTCAAAATAGCTCTCAGTCGTGTGTTGCATGCGTAAATATCCAATAAAAATAGTTCCAAGGTCTCATTGAATCAATATCGAATTTTCTAAGTTTTTTAGGGAAATACAGAGGAGAGAGAAGGCGGAGGGACATGTGTACAATTACTTTTGAGCAGCATCAGTTTTCGCATGCATGAAAACACGAGGACTTTGATGCAAAATGTCATAGCGAGGCCACGTGGCTAGATCTCAACCGTCGGACCATCCATTGTCTGAGACCTCTAGACGGGACAGTTGTTACGTCCAACGGGACAAAAACCATCCCGTCCGTTCGTCCCTTGGACGAATTTACGTTCCAGTTTTTGTACATTCCCCTGGACGGGATGATTTTTTTGTCCTGGGGTGAAAAAACCATTGCGTCTTTATCCCTGCATTATATTTCTACATCATTACAAACCAATGGCTAGCCAGCAGGATCATGCTCTCCAGGATCCTAGTTGAAGTGTTCTTCATTTGCTCGAAATATAAGGATTTAAGTTTAGTAAGAGGCATTGGGGCTCAAGACACAAGCATCAACACTTTAGGAACATAGATCTAACAT
The DNA here is from genome assembly GCF_029677425.1 of Wolffia australiana. Lineage (NCBI taxonomy): Eukaryota > Viridiplantae > Streptophyta > Magnoliopsida > Alismatales > Araceae > Wolffia > Wolffia australiana. The sequence continues at coordinate 15,628,249 of NC_135846.1, read as the reverse complement.
GCCATCATCATCCCCCCCACTTCCCATACACTTCCCCCATTTTAAAGTAATTCATATATTCATATACTTAGAACTTAATAAGAGAAAATTGGATGAAAAAAGAGGAGAAATTCCTATAAAATGATTGACTCATGTAAGTGCTTGTAAAATTTCCTGAATGAGGCTGAACTACTTATCTTCTCTTTAAATCCATCTCTGAATTCATATTTAATCAAATACAAGTATATATGAATGAAGAAGTCATAACTTTGATCTAGATCAAGTCAACAATCTACCAGATCTTCCATGATTTATAGAACACGAGTTGGTGGAACCTATTGCCACCCCCAACCCTGGTGTGCTTTCCCTTCTCTTCTCTTGTTTGCAGGCACGGGTCTTCATCTTCTTGTATTCTTTCTAGCACTATCCTAAAGTTCCATCACTCTTCCGAGACCGTCATGACCTCGGATATGCAGAGAAGCTATTGACAAGGTCCTGTGTTGTCATTCTTTCGTGTTATGAGGAGTACTTTAATGGGAATCAAAAAAATCATTTAATGGGTCAACAAAGAACCTCTCTCAACCCAAATCCAGTGGTTGTTATGAGGCTGTTGGATCATTTTACAATCTCTCTTGTCACAAGCCTCCACCACCCAGCTCATGCAGAGGACAGTTGGGGTGGAGATGGATGGGTTAACCCACACCCCCCCTTCCCCCACTTTTGATCCAAATTGGATGGGTCCCACTAATGTGATTAAGTCACTACCGTGTGGACAACTTTTTTTATTTGTGTACCCCCCTTTGGCAGATCAGCTCCCCATCCTTATCAATGGATGACAGCCATTGGATTTGAGTTCGTCTAGTGCCCCCCTTGCCCGCATCGGTATGTTGGGTTCTAGAGGCGTAAATCTGGATGAAGAAATCAATATGATCAGCAGCAAAAGACCTTTTCAAAATCATACAACATTGATAAAACCATGAAACAAAGTACCTTTGTACGGATTACATCCATGATTTCTTGGATCTGGGAGTGAGACAAGTCGAGCTGCTCAAGTTTTCACCCTCTAGATCTATCCACACTGTTCTCGGCACATCGGATCTCCTTCTCCTCGTTGGCGAGCCCCGTTATACCTGAATCATCTTCATTACGTCGTCCCGATCGCATTGGGAGTGAAGAAGGGGTGTGGGGAGAAGGGAGAAGAAGGGGAAGTCCCCTGAACAATTCTGGCCTGGGTGAATTTCGTTCAGGACCTTCCCCTATTTATACTAAGTGGGTATTTTTCATAAAACCCCCCAAAACTTAAGTATATCTTCCAACGTCCAAAATACTATTTGCGTGTGACCCTATAGGCCCATTTATCGGTCTAGTTAATGACTCCAGCAGCCCAATAACCTTTATTGGATTTCCAAATTAAGTAACTATATCATCATATAGATTAATTAATGTTGGATCAATTTAATCCAATCGATAGGTCGAGTCTCCTACACGTGGGGTGCCAAGCTACACCTCGTGTTCTAGAAGATACAAAGGAGTGTGTATTGACTCATTCATGGAACCTGTTCATCATCGGTTACCGTGTACGTATAGTCCCTAATCCACTTGACGCTCCTTGGATGACTTAGGGTATGATCAATTGTCAAACCCTAATCGGTCATAAGAGTTAGTACTGATGCATTTGTAAATCATCAAAGAACTCTTCTTCGATATTTCACTGCCTTGGCCAAGGATTTCATCGCATCATCTTCCTCGAGCTGTCACCTCTTATACCGAGGGTGGATGATCCCATCTTAACCACTCTATTGTCTTCGTGAATTTCTTGATGTACCTAAACTAAGACCGTTGAGAATCCCATGATTAGATAATCGTTGGCCAAAGTCAAAGTACAACTGTCTGTCCACAAGAAGTCTTTGGTGTCTTAGGTCTAAGGACCACTTACACAACTGTGACGTGAATCAACCTGATTGAAAGTTTGGTACAATACCATTCAGGGATTCGTACAGATCAATTCAGTGAACTCATTCCACTAAAGAGCACTCATTATCTATCCTTAGTGTCACCACATTAATGGCTACCAGACCGTTCATACTCATCATATGAGTGAGGCTAGATTGTGTTATTCTATCCGGATACTTCGATGTCCTTCTCACATATTCTTCGATTATGAATATTTAGAACACATTCTTAAAGACTAGTGATCTCCGTATTACGATCTCATCCTAATTCACCAAGTCCGATCATGTATTCAGGGACTTCATTATAATCATCATACATGCACTATAATAAATATGTTCTATTAATGAACATGAAATGAGAAGTGGAATGTGTGATTGGCTTGCCGGCCACATATATTTCCATCACGATAACCACCTAAGAATAAGAATCTTTAAAAAAGGAAATAAATACAAGTATTTGTTGTACTTAAATATGATTGTTTGATCTTTTTAATAAAACCATATGATTGAAACTAAGTTCGTAAATTTTAAACTAGGCCATTTATGATGCAGGCTTTGAGCTGGGTTGGCTTAAAGCCTGAGCATTTATCCTTCTTCTTTTATTCATATTACGACCAATTTGGATGTGATCTTTCTCTCCTCCCATCAACCCGGCACGGTGGGGGGCTAAATGAAGTATGTTAGAGTCTATCATATGTCAAAAAATTCAAGAACCAAGATGACTATATAAATGCTAAGTGGATATATGGATTGAATAAATTAAACTCTTCTCCTCCCCAAACGTATGTGCTGGTCACACTCTCTGTTTTAGGCCCCTTTCATAAGGGACTTTTCGAGCTCTATGTTTGCTTGGATTTTCTTGGATTTTTCTTGTCAATTTCTTGTTCCCTAGTTTATTTCGTCTTCATTAGTACCAAAATGCCAAGCATGGAAAAAAATATTCATGGTCTAGGAGAGATTCTTTAGGGAGAGTGTCACCTCATTCAAAACTAGATATAAAAAATATAAAATATTAGGTAAACCATATATCCTTGTTTGAATCGTGGTTTAATCTTATTCTATGGACAATAACTTCAGGATCTTGCCTCGTCCTAATTAAGGGGAAAAATAAATATGGGTTAGGACTCTTGTTTCTCCATTACTTCTCCTAGGGCTCAATCCTTGACAGAGGATCAATCCCTCAAAACATCATCCAACATCACCATTCTCTCAGATGATCTAAACTTATTTATTTATTACTAGTCATCTCCCCTTCTTATAAGCATCATCCTTTCATGCATAATTTCCGTCCATAAAACCACAAATTACACTTCAGATTTTTTCTCATCTCCCCGCCTTGTAGATCAACCCCTTTCTCATCCTATACGTCTTATATTTTGAAAAAGTGAATTACAAATTTTAATTTTTAACTTTGAACATCAATGTCATAATTAAAGACATGTTTAATTGCACATCAGTTTTAGGCTAACTAATTATTAACTTGGTCGATACATGGGCTTAATGGATCCCACACACAAGGCTTTTAAAAGTTGATAGTTATACTTTAAGCTCAAAGTTTTTTTTATTTTTTTACCCAGAAAAGTGCACTTTTGTGAAAAATTCCCTTGCATTTAGGCAAATTTGCCCGAACAATATAAATAGAAGGGGGCACCCTCATTTGATACCCATGTATGTCACTGTTGAGTTCCCCCTTCTTTCTCTAGTTCTTCCTTCTCGAGTATTAATTCCAATGAGATTGGATGGTGAGGAAATGCCCTGGGATTCTTGCAGCAAAGTTCTAGGGAGTGAAAATGAAATACAGTACTCTAAAGATTGAATGGATAAATCCAGAGGTTGGGCATTTGAGTGACTTGAAGAAGCTCATCAAAAGAACCAACTGATTGTGAAAGTTGTTTCATGCTAGGTGATATGGTAATTCATATTTTTCGTTTTAAGATTTTTTATTTAGTATTCTGCTACGCAATCAATTTTGTCTTATAAATCAAAGCCATAAATCCCAACAAAATTATCACTCTTTACATACAAGTTGTACTTACAGTAGCCGAGACAGATAGGCTATAGCAATTTAGTGCACAATTTGGGGTTATGCTCTTTCCCAACACACTACATGCCACCTTATTGATAATGGCTTTAACCTTCTTGTAGAAATGTCTTTCACTTTATTCAGGGACGATGGTGTGATTGCCTTATTTTTATACTTTTCCAACCCAAGTATTGCCTTAGCAAACATGAAGCTTATTCTCTCAACAAGATTTTGAATCCCTCACGTGTTCAATGAGCTTCACTTTGTCAATAGTGACTGCACCCAAGGAAGGGCACAAACTCTTTGCTTTACTGTAAACATTTTTGTGGAAGGCTTCCTTGACATAAAATTAAGAGGAATATGAGATTCCTAGATAGAGCCACTTGGTGTTTTAAGTTAAACACAAGGGAATACCTATACTCAAGAGTCCTTTTTAATTGGCAAAAAACACGGTGCTGGGTATGGCCAACCCTGGGGTTGTGCCCATAGACCGATCCATCCATGCCCTGGACGCCACCCAAGGGGATTTTATTTACAAAGTGAAGTGTTTGTCAATGTTTATAGGCGTGGAGCGAGTATAAATATCCCAATTACACTCGGATCCCACTTGTCCACGCCCATGTTGAGAAAAAGAAAAGATACATAAATGATACCTTGCAGGCACTTGGGGAAGTGTGCTCATCGTCGTCCCACCAGAGACGCCCCGCGATGACGATGTAGTTCGGGAGATGTCCTCGCCTTCGGCAAGTGGGATCGATGAAGTGCGTGGTGAGGGCTCTAGTCGAGGCGGGCGCAGTCCACCCCTCTAGCTCCAGCGTTCCACGCAATCCTCCATTCCCGCGGGCCTGTCGTCATGAGGAGGCGCCGTGTGCGGAGGGTCGGCATGCCGAGACGATCGACGTGATAACAGCCCCTAGCTGTCGAAGGGAGCACCTTCTAAGAAAGAAAGATGGAGGAAGGGGTTCGTGCATGTACCGTGTGGTTGGCGAGGGCATCTGTTGTCTGGTTGCCCTCTCGCAGCTGATGACGAAAGCATGTTGTGCGAGGACGACATACACGGTGGAGTCGCCACTAGGATCATGCACCTATACGAAGCATATCAACTAACACCTGTGAGTCCGATTCTATGATAATATTGTGAAGGTTCCGTTCCTCACAAAGGAGTAGACCATCACGTATCGCCATAGCCTCAGCTGATGTATTAGTCTGTATGCCGTAGAAAGAAGAGAAAGCAAAGAGTATACTCCCTGTATGGTCTCGAAGGATACATTCCCCCCCCCCCCCAGCTGGTCCTGGGTTCCCTTTGGCCGCGCCATCCACATTCAATTTAAGGATGCCGATTGGCAATGGTAGCCAATAAACAACTGATAACATGCATTTTTAGTGCCTTATAGTATTATATTTATGCGTCTTTATGCATTAAATTACTCATATTTGCATGTTATCAAGCTTAAAATGATTAAATCTATTTTTAGAACAAATTTCTGAATTTTCTATATTTTTAGGATTTTTCTAATAGTATATTCTAATTTTTTGAGAAATAATATGATTTTTCTGGAATTTTTGGATATTAAATTTGGAAAGATAGGATTTTTCTGATTCAAAATATGTATTTATACATATTTTTTTGGGCTTTTATTTGATTTAATATGAAATTCTAAGTATTTTGGTTTTTTTATGGCATAGTGTGACGTGGCGTGCGGATGCGTCGCCACGTCAGTGTTGAGAAAGAGATTTTTTCTTTGTTTTTTGTCCTTTTGACATGTACATGTGGCACGAAATATGAAAAGTCGCAGAATACAAAAAGCCACGGAATACGAAAAGCCATAGAATATGAAAAGCCACATAATACAAAAAGGCATGGAATATGAAAAGCCACGGAATACGAAAAGCCACAAAATACCAAGTGCTTTGACTTCTTAACAGGCACAAACCGATGACAGTGATGAGGAGAGAGAATAAATTAAAGGCTAGGATTGCTTCAACTTCCAACGACCATAACTTTTCATCTTCCCCTCCTCTTCCTATCCATACCCTCTAATCTAGAAATAGAGGCCTGGATCATTGTAAAACCATCTTGAACTTGCTTCCCACTTTTGTGGGCTGATTAAAAGAGAGTGAGTTTTGAGATCCATCAAGAGTGTTCTTGGTGTCTTGGGTCTGTGGGAAGAGACAAAAGAGAAGAGGGGGAGCTTACCGGCATTCGCAAATCGCCATGATCCTGGCGGAAGTGTCTTCGCCTTACGTTGTTTCTCTCCCAACATCATCGTTATCATAGTTATAGGTTTTCATCAACGTTTCATTATCACTTCACTTACTTACGTCCCCATTATCTCATCTCTCCATCCTTGCCATCGTACCACTCCATATCGAACCTCTATCCTCGTTCATACCGTCGTTCATCATCATAGCCATCACAATCACTTACTCTTTTCTTTAAGTTAAATTAGCTTATAATTACGTATCTTTTATCTATATCACTAGCTCACGTCCTCAAATCTTGCTTTCGTCGATCCTCTCGTCCATCATCACTAGTATAAGAAAGAAAATCCTTAATCATCGTTCCCTGTGGAGACGATCCGTACTCATCACTAACTAAGTATTTTTAAGTACGGTTAAATATATTTTTATTGAATAATCTCAATCACCAACGACAGATTTTAACCTTAAAATCGAGATTATCAAGAACCCGGTCCTGAATGCGGATAGGGCCATGGAGAACTGGTATGCCCAAGGAGCGGATGAGGTCGCAGGCGAGTGCTGATCTACCGACTCGAGGGGGGATGAGATGGTGGACGCGCCTTAGCAACAGCTTGACTCGATGTAGGATATCCACGGCGCACATGGGCGTACCTGCAAAACGAGAAGAGTTTCGCCCTTTCCATATCTCCCATAGTAGATAAGCTATGGTGATGTGTAGGATGGGGCTCCATTTAGAGTATGTTGGCGAGAGAAACACCCTGCCAAAACTCTCGAATGGGGTCAGTGTACCATGAGGTAGTGGACGCCAATGGTCTGTGATTTGGCGCCAGCATTCAAGTGATGTCTCACTATGAAAGAAGAGATGATCCATGGTCTCAGTATGTGGGGCTGTGGGACAGCAGTGACAGCGGGAACCGAGAGAGTAACCTTTACGGGTCACTCAATCATCGCTCGGTAGGCTGCGATGCAAGAGTCTCTAGAGGAAAAAGGAGACTCGAGGAAGGATCGCCGAATGCCAGAGTCCATTGACTTCAACACTTTCCTACATAGAATCGACCACACATGCAATTCTCTCCAACCAGGCCCATGAGACACGTGAAGTCGTCTTTCATGACATCGCCAACTTTATTAAATAATCTCATTTGTAAATGCGACCCTTTGGCTACCACTCCTAAAGTCACGACTTCGCTCCCACTCATAGACTCGCTTCTGCTCCCCTCACCCTCATGCAAGCCATGTGAATGGAATGTAATGGCGTGATTGAGCGCTAAAAATTAAGTGGTAAAAAAGGGTACTTAACAGTGATATATCAGTCTTCATGTTGACCATTGGGAAGTGTAATGTAACCTCTGGAGCATTGTTCCTTCTGCATGTTATTTAAAATATGAAAAGGTATTATCATTTATTTATGTATTTATTTTTATGGTTTTGTGCTCACGTAGTCACCGATAGTTATCTACTGGAACTTACTAGTTGAAGATCTGTGACATCTTTTCTGCGATGTAGATATCCTTAAAAATAAGATTTAAGCCCTTATTATTTGATCGTAAAATTTCTTCATGTCTATAGGCCTCCGATTATAATTTCACTAGAGTCATAAATGATGTGAATCATATGCGGGTCATCCCAGCATGATTACAATTTCTCCGTTAACAATTTGAGTTGAGAGTTTTTTTTTAACAATAAATAAATGATTGAGACGAGAGTTAAAAAGCCAAATTTTGTCATTACTCTTGAAATTATTGCTTCATATGAGTTAGCATTTAAGACTATCCTTGTGCAATCTTTCACCTTCATATGATTTTTTTCCTTAGATATTGGAGTAAATGCATCTGAAGTAGGTGCTTATTCCTTGCTTCATCAAGATCCATATTGAACTTCCAGATAGCCCAATAGGCATGGTGTTAAAACTCAACTGTAGGTGTCAAGGATTACCAAAAAATTAACCCAAATTGTGAAATCCTCAAAGGTGTTTTATATGCATTTTGGTAAGCCTGTTATGTGTTTCTCCATTCAGAGACCAATATTTATCATTTGGTTTCATTATCTTTACAAAGTTTATTGATCTCATATTTACTAGCCCATTCTTGCCCGTTCGCTTAGGAATTATAGAGAGTTCTCTACATATTTCATCAAATATGTTATACATTGATGGTCTGTAAAGTGTAACCACCCGTCAATGATGATGGCACATGCCATCCAAAACTGGTGAAAATATTCATCCAAAACTGGATCATTCATCCTGATGGGAATGGCTTCCACCCACTTAGAGGTGTAATCTACTATAACCAGGATGTAAAATGAACATGGAAAAGGACCCATGAAATAGAGTCCCCGTACTCTCATATGCCAGGATTTTTTTTAAGCATACACTTGCAATTTTATCTCTTAAGGTCCTCAAATTCGTGGGGGTTGGGGAGGGGGAGGGGTGGGGCTTGCATCACATCCACCTCTTTCTAACCTTCTCTATGTATAAAATAATCTTCACATACATCAAAATATTTTTTAGATAAATTCAAATTTAGTTCTTATGTCATCTAATGTAGTGACAATGGAATAAGTTTTGTCTTAATCAACTCTGTGTGCTAGCAATATTTTATTATTTCTAAAAATATTACCTTTTTCATTTTTTATTTAAAACTACATTTAGTTACGATATGTTATTAACCCTGTTTTTATATATTAATTTACACTACTCATTTCTTTTAAATTGTGATCACTGATTTGTTTCATTTATTCTATGCGGTCAACTAAAATATCCTCCAGTTTCTTTCTTTCTAAGAAGTGGAAGCCTCATTTATGTTATCTTTAAAGGAAGACATTAATGGAATATTTCTGTGTGATCACCTAGAATATTGTCTCAAGGGATCTTCCAAGAAAATATGAGATTTCTTTGAATATCAACTTGTCCCTTTGTGAAAGATGATTCCTCCCTGCTATCTTGTCATCTGAATCTCTTACCCTGTTATGAAGATTCTTTACCTCAATATGTTATAATTCAAAGACATTTTTTACATCAAGATCCCATCTAAAATACCATATTTTTAAAATTAGATTTTTTTATGTCTTACTTTATGATAACATGCATTTTTAGTACATTAGCTGAACCATATTTACATGTTTATTTGCATTAAATTTATTATAGATACATATTATCAAGCTTGAAATGATTAAATCTGTTTTTAGAGTGATGTTCTGAATTTTCTTCATTTTGTAATGTATTTTTGGGATTTTTCCGACAATAGAGTCTGAAAGAATATATTTTTTTGACATTAAATTTGAAGAGAAATGATTTTTCTAAGTTAAAAAATATTGATATGTATTTTTTGGACCTTATTTGATTCAATATGAATTTTAGAACTTATTTTAAATATCTAAATTCAATCCGCCATGTTTTGATATTCTATTTGGCAAACGGCGACAAACCATAGCAAGCGATAATGATTGGCAACAGCAATTCATTTAGCTAAGGAGTCATGGCTTCGCAATCAGCAATGCCATGACTGGACTGCATTTAATAATTTTTTAATTGATTTTTTGGCTATTTTCAAGCGAAGGATGACGTGGACAAATAAAAAAAGGAGAGCTTTTTTGCAATAAATGCTTGTGTGGACGGAGGCACAAAAAGACAAAATCCAACTTTTTTCTTCTCGCTCTCTCTCTCCACTGACTGATCAACATAAGCAGCCACGCTTATGTGTCATGCAACACATGGGTGTCACGTGTGCACATGGCGCGCAAGTGTGCACGTGACACACATGTGTCACTCTCTTATTTGCTTAAAAAGGGGGGACACTGCTGATGTGGTGTGCAATGACGTGCCACCATGTCAGCTGCGAGAATGATAAAGTAAAACTATTTAAATAATATAAATACATTATGATTCTCTTTAGTATTTTTTCTCTGCATGTACATGTGGTAACTCCAAAAGGTGCGAGCGCGAAAGACGAGAGGATGAGGAATTTGTACATTTGACAGTTCAACCAAAAACAGAAAAAGAGGAAGCTTCAGAGATGATGACGCGGAGAAAGAAAAAATCAAGAGGATCTTGTGTGGGCTGATTGAAAGATAGTGAGGTTTGAGATCTGTCAAGTGTGTTCTTGGTGTCTTGGGCGTGTGGGAAGAAGCATTAGAGAAGAGGGTGAGCTTACCAGTACTCGTATATCGCTGTGATCATAGCGGAACGTAAGGATCTTAGGTAGGCATCTTCGACTTACATTGTTTCTTTCCTGGCAGCATCTTTAGCTTAATTAGGGTTTACTATCATCTTTCCACAATCATTCCACTTCCTTATGTGCCCTCTATCTCGTCTCCCACTCTATCATCATACTGTTCACACACTCAATCAATATCATATTCGTCACGTTCTCTACCACATTCGCATATTGCTTCGCTGAATTCTACGCTCATTTCCTCTTTCGTTGGTAATTTAAAGATTAATTATAACAATTACAACCTTTTACTCGATTTCACTATTTTACCTATTATAGTCTCATCTTTATTTCTCGTATCAATAATCAATATAGCAAGAAAATTAAATCCTTAATCTCCATTCTCAATTACCGACGACGAATTAAAACCCTTAAATTTAGATTATCACTTTATTACCCTCAGACCACTAATTCTTTACGAGTATATTAGTGAATCATGTTTTACATTTTTTTAAAGCATATTTATGCAAATTAATATGTTCAGAACTCAACAAAGATTCCCTCATAACTACTAGTTCAAATTTTTCCTAATTGTTACATAATCATAACATGGGCGTCATATTATTTTTAGGGTCATTTTGTGTCTTATCAATGCTTGATATAATGAGCAACTTCTTATGGATATAGCACGCTGAGTTCAAAACTTATGCCCATAATGTTTTATACCAGATTGAACTCCTCGATCATGGTTCAGGACATCTCAACATTTTTCGCCTCTACAAACCCTCTCTGTTCTGGAGTTCTAAGAGCTGAGAATGAGATAATGATGCCTCAATCATGGTCAGACTAACTTGAGGAAACCAAATCAGGACATGAAATCGGTATCAAAGCTAGGGGAGGAAGAGAGAGAGAGGAGAGAGAGAGAGAGAGAGAGAGAGAGGGGAGAGAGGGGAGAGGAGAGAGAGAGAGAGAGAGAGGGAGAGAGAGAGAGGGAGAGAGAGAGAGAGGGAGAGAGAGAGAGAGAGTAGAGAGACTGGTGGGGAAGACACCAGAGAATGAGATGGAGAGAGTGGAGAGAGACTGGTGGGGAAGACACCAGAGAATGAGATGGAGAGAGTGTAGAGAGACTGGTGGGGAAGACACCAGAGAATGAGATGGAGAGAGTGTAGAGAGACTGGGGGGGAAGACACCAGAGAATGAGATGGAGAGAGTGTAGACACCGGAGAGGGAGATAGAGGAGAATCTGCGGGAGACATCAGAGGGTGAGAGAAAATTGGAAAGAGTGTCAGAGAGTCCGGAGGGAGAGACATCAGAGAGAGAGAGAAAGAGTGACATCAGAGAGAGAGAGAAAGAGAGAGAGATGGAGAGTGACATCAGAGAGAGAGATGGAGAGTGACATGATAGAGAGAGAGGGATGGAGAGTGACATCAGAGAGAGAGAGAGAGATGGAGAGTGACATCAGAGAGAGAGAGAGATGGAGAGTGACATCAGAGAGAGAGAGAGAGATGGAGAGTGACATGATAGAGAGAGAGGGATGGAGAGTGACATCAGAGAGAGAGAGAGAGAGGGAGAGAGACATCAGAGAGAGAGAGAGAGATGGAGAGTGACATGATAGAGAGAGAGGGATGTAGAGTGACATCAGAGAGAGAGAGAGAGATGGAGAGAGACATCAGAGAGGGAGAGAGAGAGAGATGGAGAGTGACATGATAGAGAGAGAGGGATGGAGAGTGACATCAAAGATAGAGAGAGAGAGAGATGGACAGTGACATCAGAGAGAGAGAGTGTGAGAGAGACATCAGAGAGGGAGAGAGAGAGATGGAGAGTGTGAGAGAGACATCAGAGAGGGAGAGAGAGAGATGGAGAGTGTGAGAGAGACATCAGAGAGGGGGAGAGAGAGAGATGGAGAGTGTGAGAGAGACATCAGAGAGGGAGAGAGAGAGATGGAGAGTGTGAGAGAGACATCAGAGAGGGAGAGAGAGAGATGGAGAGTGTGAGAGAGACATCAGAGAGGGAGAGAGAGAGAGGGAGAGTGTGAGAGAGACATCAGAGAGGGAGAGAGAGAGATGGAGAGTGTGAGAGAGACATCAGAGAGAGAGAGATGGAGAGTGCGAGAGAGACATCAGAGAAAGAGAGATGGAGAGAATGAGAGAGACATCAGAGAGAAAGACATTATCAGAGATACAGGAAGGAACACTCCAGAGAGTAGGAAAGTGTGTGACAGAGAGAGAGATCGGAAGGGAAGACACCAGAGTCATGGAGAGAGAGAGAGAGAAAAAGAGAAACACGGAGGGAGAAGTATTTTGTACACGAATTAAGATCAAAAGGGTCGATTGAATGGTGGGGAAAGAGGAAAAAATAGCAGAAGGGTCTCACCAAAAGTCCCCGCAGGAGCAGTGACCCCCAGAGAAGTGGTGGAATCGGTTAACGTCCCTGACGACTATCTCCCTCCCCACCATCTTGGCCAGCACCTTGCTCACCGCGTGGCAGTCCACGCACACCCTCAAATTCTTCGTCACTCTGATCACCGTCCCCGGCGCCGTGCTCATTATCGCGAACACGATCGCCAGCCTCTCGCTGTGCCCCTCCAGCATGTCCCTCTTCTGCTCCTCCTCCACATCATGCAACACCCCCTCCGTGTTCGCCACGTACCCCTCCTCCCTCTCCATCCTCTCCCTCAGCGCACCCCACGCCCTGCGTATCTCCTCGTACCTCGGATGGCTCCGGTCTTCGGCAGCGAAGACGTGGACTTTGTCTTTGACCGCCACCCAGCTGCAACCCGGCTCCTTCTTCACTCCAATTCTCTTCATCTCCACTCTCACCGCCGCCGCCTCCTTCCACCGCCCCGCCGCCGCGTAGATGTTGGCCATTAGAACCTTCGCCGCCGCCTCCGCCGGCTCGAGCTTGAAGATCTCCGCCGCCGCCGTCTCCGCCAGCCCCACGTCCTTGTGCACCCGGCACGCGCCCAGCAGCGCCGCCCACACGCTCGCCGTCGGCGCCACCGGCATCGCCGAGATGAACCGGTAGGCCTCCTCCAGCCTCCCCGACCGGCCCAGCAGGTCGGCCATGGCGGCGCAGTGCTCCAGCCCCGGCGATATCCCATGCTCCTCCGTCATCGCCCTGTAGAACCCCTTCGCCTGCTCCACCATCCCTGCATGGCTGCATGCGGTGAGCACCGCCACGAAGGCCACCGCGTTGGGCTCCGGCATCCGCCGGAACATCGCCACCGCCTCCCCGGCCGGCCCGTGGAGCGCGTACCCCATGATCATCGCCGTCCACGACACGCCGTCGGGCTCGATCATCATGTCAAAGACCCGGCGGGCGGCGGCGATGAGCCCGCTCTTGGCGTACATGTCCACCAGCGCTGAGGCCACGAAGGGGTTGTCCCCGGCGAGGGCCCGGACCGCGCCGCCGTGGAGCTCGCGCCCCAGCCGCAGTGTCGTGGCCCGCGCGCAGGCCGGGAGCAGGCTCGAGAACGTCACCGCCCCCGGCCGGCCCCCCTCCCGGAGCATGCCCCGGAAGATCCTGATCGCGTCATCGCATTGCCCGTTCTGCACGGACCCAGCGATGATCGCGTTCCAGGAGACTAAGTCCTTGGCCGAGGCAGTGGAAAAGACAAACCAGGAGAGGTCTGCCCGGGAGCTCTTGGCGTAGGCATCGATGAGCCCGCTGGAGACGAAGACGTCGTCGGTCAGCCCGCGCTTAAGAGCGTAGCCGTGGGTCTCAGCCGCAGCTGCCATGGCTGCGAGCTCGGCGAAGACGGGCAGGACCGTGGAGAGGGTGAAGCTGTCCGGGTCCAGCCCGGCGCGGACCATGGCACGGACCATGGCCATGGCCTCACCGTGGAGGCCTCTCGAGGCTGCGCCGGCGACGACCGTGTTCCAGGTGACCAGGTCCCGTTGCGGCATTTCGTCGAACAGTTTACGAGCGCTGGAAACATCGCCATTACCGCCGACGCTTCCATCGCCGTGAAGCTTGGCGTAGAGGTTGAGGAGCGCATTAGCGCTGCAGAGGTCGGAGAAGAGGCCGAGCTTAAGGGAAGAGCCATGGAGGGACTCGCCGAGCTTGAGGCGGCGGGTCACAGCGCAGGATTTGAGGAGGGAGGGGAGAAGATGGCGGTTGGGTTTGGCCGGGCGGGAGAGGAACAAGGCGAGGGCGTCGTTGAACTGGCCGCGGGAGGCGTGGCGGCGGATCGCCGCCGCCCAGGAGAGATCCGACGGCGGGGATGCGGCCGCGTTGCCAAAGTTCTTGGGCGATTCAAGCATCTGAAGGTGGAGATGGGAAGCTCGCAATCCGGAAACGAGCATGGAGACGATCTTGGATGATATCTATTTATTCCATCTTCAGTTTTCGAAAAAATACAGCGGGGTGTAAGAAAATTTCGAGCTTGGTGGATTGCTGGAAACGGGTCGCCGCTCCCACCGCAGTCAGTCTGGAGATTTATTCAAACAAGAGTGTAAATTTCATGGCGATAATGATGATGATGATGGTTATAATGATGATGATGATGATGATGATGATGATGATGATGATGATGAGAGAGAGATACCCGCGAGGCAGGAGAAGCACCAAAAGCGGCTCTTGGGTGATAACCTTGCGACGGTGCGGGGGGCGTCGTCGTTGTCGTGGGTTGCGGTCTGCTGCCACGGAATCTGCCGCGTGCACGGCGTTCTTGGAGAAGGCTCGCCTCCGGATAATCTGCTCGAGATCTTTAATATGATGGACTAGAGAGAGAGATAAGATGGATCGAGATCGGAAGAGAGAGAGATGCATATAGATAGTGTTTGAGATGGGTAGTTAGATAAATATATTGAGAAAGATACGTTTGCAGATGGATTGAGAGAGGCAGAAAGATAGAGGGAGATATGGATAGATTGAAATCTGTATCGATGGATAGATGGCAGATAGGTCGGTAATTATAGAGAGGGATATAAAGATAGATGGATGAATTGGAGATAGGCAGATAGATAGACATGAAGAGAGATAGATATACAGATGGATGGATAATTGATATGCAGATAGATAGAAATAAAGAGAGATAGATATGGAGATGGATTGATAGTTAATTGGTAGATCGAAATATAATGAGAGATAAAAATGAAGATTAATAGAAGTAGAGAGATATATATGAGAAGATAGATGGACAAATCGAGGGATATGGATATGAATATGAAATAGAGAAAGAAAGGAAGATAGATAGCGAGGGAGGGGATGGTAGAAAGATAGGTAGATCGATAGATAGAGAGGGTAGAAAGAGAAATATAAATGGATATATAGAGACACGCATAACAATAGAAAAAGTGATGGTTAGAAAGAAAGAGAGAGAGAGGTAGAAAGATAGATGAATAGAAACATAGGTAGAAAGATAGAGAGATGTAGATTGAAACATAGGTCGAAAGATAGAGAGAGAGATAGGTAGAAAGACAGAAAGGTATTGAAAGATTGATGAGAGATTAGTACAAAGATAGATGAATAGATATGTAGAGACAGGAACATAGATGAGAGATTAGTACAAAGATAGATGAATAGATATGTAGAGACAGGAACATAGATGAGAGATTAGTACAAAGATAGATGAATAGATATGTAGAGACAGGAAGATAGATGAGAGATTAGTACAAAGATAGATGAATAGATATGTAGAGACAGGAAGATAAATGAGAGATTAGTACAAAGATAGATGAATAGATATGTAGAGACAGGAAGATAGATGAGAGATTAGTACAAAGATAGATGAATAGATATGTAGAGACAGGAAGATAGATGAGAGATTAGTACAAAGATAGATGAATAGATATGTAGAGACAGGTAGATAGATGAGAGATACATAGAGAGAGATATAGAAAGATATATTGAGATACATATAAAGATTGATAAGAGATAAGAAGAAAGATGAATACATATGTAGAGATAGATAGATTGATAGATGAGAGATATATAAAGAGATATTTGGAAAGATATACAGAAATAGGTAGAAAGATTGATAAGAGATAAGAAGAAAGATGAATACATATGTAGAGATAGATTGATAGATGAGAGATACCTAAAGATTTATATACGGAAAGATATATAGAGATAATTAGAAAGATAGATAATACATAAGAAGAAAGATGAATACATATGTAGAGATAGATAGATTCATAGATTGATAGATGTGAGATACATAAAGATTTATATATGGAAGATATATAGAGATAGGTAGAAAGATTGATAATAGATAAGTAGAAAGATACATGGATATATATAGAAATAGATAGAGAGAGCCAAATCGAAACATACGTAGAATGATAGACCAAGAGACATAAACAGACATAAATATGAAGATGGATTGATAATAGATAGGTAGATCAACAGAAAGATAGGAGATAGAAATATAGATGGAGAGTGAAAGAAAGAAAGATAGAGATGGAGAGAGGAGTCTCACTAACATGGGAAAGGCGAAGGAACGGATGCTGCTGGCGTCAGAACGGCGAGGACCGGCGAAGGAGGAGAGCTCATCGTTATCCTCGAGAGCGTCGTTATCTTCGCCGGAGCCGGCCTCGGACGGAGGGCTAGACACTGTAACTCCGTCGGCCGCTCCTCCTTGGAGGTCGGGAAGGTCTTCAAAGACAGCGTCGATGACTGGCACTTGTTCGCCGGAGAAATTGGCGTTGGTGATGTGAATGCTGAACAGCGACTCGTTGGACGCGGCGCTCCACTCCGGCGGCGTCTCCGGCGCTGCCTTCTCGAACACCGACGCTGGAATCCTGCTCGGATCGTATCCCAGAATATCCTCCGTCTCCGTCCTCCCTATCTCTCTCATCCCTGTCCTGCGGTCGTCTGCGAAACCCAAGAGTTATCCTTAAGGTTCACGGCGGACGAGTGTATTGGGATGAACGGTATTGGCAGAAAGAGATGAAGAAAGACATGGCTAGAGAGAGAGATAGACTGTTTTGGGATGAACGGCATTGAAAGAGAGTTGAAGAAGGAAATGGCTAGAGAGAGAGAGGTAGACTGTATTGGGATGAACGGTATTGACTGAAAGAGATGAAGAAAGACATGGCTAGCGAGAGAGAGAGAGAGAGGTAGACTGTATAGGAATGGATGGCATTGAAAGAGAGATGAAGGAAGACATGGCTAGAGAGAGAGAGGTAGACTGTATTGGGGTGGACGGTATTGAAAGAGAGATGAAGAAAGAGATGGCTGGTGGGAGAGAGAGCGAGAGAGAGGCAGACTTACTAGGATGGACTGTGTTGATTGAAAGAGATGAAGGACATGGTTAGAGAGAAAGAGAGAGAAGGTATTGGGATGGACTGCATTGATAGAAGGAGATGAAGAAAGACATGTCTAGAGAGAGAGAGAGGTAGACTGTATAGGGATGGACGGCATTGAAAGAGAGATGAAGAAGGACATGGTTAGAGAGAGAGAGACTGTATTGGGATGGACGGCATTGAAAGAGAGGACATGGTTAGAAAGAGAGAGAGGGAGTCTGTATTGGGATGGACGGCATAGACAGAAAGAGATGAGGAAAGACATGTCTAGAGAGAGAGAGAGGTAAACTGTATAGGGGTAACGGCATTGACAGATGATGATGAAAGACATGGCTAGAGAGAGAGAGGAAGACTGTATTGGGGTGGACAGAGATGAATTAAGACATGGCTAGAGACTGTGTTGGGGTGGACGGCATTGAAAGAGAGATGAAGAAAGACAAGGCTAGAGAGAGAGAGGAGTAGACTGTATTGGGGTGGACGGCATTGACATGGCTAGAGAGAGAGATGAAGAAGGACATTTCTAGAGAGAGAGAGAGGTTGTCACCGGAGATTAGGGTTTCGTGGAAGGCATTGACATCGGAAGTGGCCTTGTAGATCTCCTCGAGCCTCGCGGAGAGAGTCGGAATCAAGCCTTTGAGAGACGCCGAATGTTGCAGAGTTTTCATCGAATCAACCTCAACATTGACGCTGTCCATGGCGTCCGGAGTCTCAAGTTCCCTTCTCTCTCTCTCTCTCTCTTCTCCTCTCTCTCTCTATTCCTCTCCCTAAAAACCATTAGAGTTTCTATTTCACGACGAGAAGAAGACGTCGGGAACGGTGACAGTTGTCTCTTCTCGGCTTCCCGCTGGCCGGAGCTTCACCGTTGCCGTCAACCGCCATGACCGCCCCCAGTCAAATCCTATGCACGCTTCTTGTTAAGGAAGACAGAGAGATGGTCATAGAGAGAGAGAATAATCCCATGCAAAAACTATAAATAGCTGAGAGGCAGCGAGTTAGGCAGCCAGCAAAGACGAACAAGGGAAAAGGCGGTTATGGTGAAGAGTTTTGACCACGAGGAGACTATTTTACTTGCCTCCTTGTTGATAAGATAGAACTTGACTCTGTCGCCATGGAGGCAACGTCTAGAGTGAAAAAAACAATCAGAGACATAGAAAGAGGGAGAGAGAAAAACTAGATGTTATTAATTGTAACCCCACAAATCTCTACAGGACATTTTGGTTTGTATTTATAGTACTGTTACAACGAATCCCATCCAGATAGAATCATGATGGTTAGATTCTATCTTATATATGTTTTATCTAACAAAATATAATCCTAGCCTCATAACGAGTGTTGGGCACATGTTCATTTCTTAATTGTATGTTATCTTACCATAGCCTCTAGCCTCCTAGTGAATATAACGGCTCATATTCTTTTTTTGGTAGTCTGTTATTTAGCTTAAGTCATATTGGTCTGTCGGTGATGCATGGCTTCTACAAAGATTCATTTCTTTAGAGCTATGTGGTTACCCAAGGTCAATAAAATGGTTATTTGATGGAGGATAAATACATTTCATATGGAATAATATGTGTAAAGATTGTTTTGGCATTTCTCATTCTTCAATGAGCAAGAACTTGACAAAGCTACGAGCTCTTAAAAATATGGGTCGTCTTCCTTAAGGGACTCACCTTTCATGACCTTAACAAAGAGGGTATTCTCCTATGTGAAGGTCTAAAGAGTTGGATATGTCACTCGCTCGCCTTTGTTGCCTAGGTTTATACAACCTTGAGTTGTATCATTCTTCTCCCTTACCTATCATGGCCTTGAATAGGGGACTCCTCTGTGAGCTCATATTGATGGTTATAATGTGGTCTTCAAGACAACCACACTTCCATGTCATATTTAATTTAATTGAAATATATGTTTGTTCGTTATTATTCCCTGTGATGTTTATAATGAAATCATTGAATGTAAGCAATGACAAAGTGGATTATGGTGAGATCACTAGTCTTTATATGTGTATTCTACATACCTAGATCCATAGGATACTCAAGACGGACACTAAAACATCTGGAAATAATATCACTGGTCATGTGGCCATTAGAGTAGAAGCACAAAGAATTGATGGTGGGTGATCTTTGGGGAAAGATTTCATTTGATTGATATGTATGAATCCCTTAATATTTGTATAGCTAATTGTGAATCGGGCCGATTCATGTTATGATTTTGTTAGTGGTCCTAAAACCTGAAATGCCAAAAGGATCTTATGGACAGATGACTTACAGATCCCTACTCATATGATTCAAATTAGTTTATCTTAGATATAGAGAGAAGTCCACAGAGGTGATTGGATGGTCAAGATGGGATCATTTCCCTTGCTATAAGAGGATATCAACTCCAGGAAGAAAATGCATTGGATTCTGATAAGATTAGTCGAGATGTTGGTGAAGGGGTTCTCCAATGGTTTTCATTGCACATCATTACTAAGTAGAATGACAGATTTTGATGACGATTAACTATACCTTCAATAGATTGGGATTCTCGTGTAGAAGAAGGATTATATGTACACAAGAAATTATCACGGTAAATGCTGCATGAAAGATTTTACATACTCCTACATATCATCTTGAGCACAAGGTATAGTTTGGCTTATCCTCACTTATTTCTTCTAGATGTGATCTTTATTGAAATGTTAGTAGATAAATGAGAATTATGTAATAGTTATGCAAATGAACAATTTTGCTCATCCAATATTTCGATCTCAATGTCTTCAATATTTAATATTTTAAAATTATAAGTTCTCAAATCTCATACACTCAATATGTATATCTCTATCAATCGATTTCCCCTTGAGCTCCCAAATTCTCTATTTACATTCTTTGTCATAAAAAATCCATAATTCTTACTAAATTTTACATCAACTACTCTCATCAATCCTATATAGTAACTCTCCAAATTTCCTATCTATCTCATTGTTATCTCAAAACTAGTATTAATATCATAACTTATCTTCAACCTCTATATTATCTCTCAAATGCCATTTGTGATGTTATTTTTCAGTTGAAACTGTCCTTTATTTTATTTTTTACTCAAAATACTCACTCTTGTTCAGATATCCCCTTTTATTCTTTTTATATATACTCAAATCACATGGGAAAGTAAATTACACTCTCTAATTGATAGTTACTTAAAATTTTAAACCTTATCTTTTTATCTTTGTTTATCAATTCAATCCAAATAATACTTTGCATATCCTCTATTACCATTCATGTAAAGTATCTTTCTTTTAAATAGTTTCAACTATGCTTAATATGAAATAGATAACAATAGATTTCGAAAATAATTATTCTACATCAAAGTTTTTGCTTCTTCTTTTCTGTATAAAATCATGAACTCCTCGAGCGTTCAAACATGCAACATGTCAGCCAGAGATAATTTCCAAATTACCTTAATGTATATCCAATATTACTCCCTAAACTTGGTTTTTCTCCATTTTTATCTTTCTCATAATTTTATTCACCTTCAAGTTATTTCAGAATATTATAAGTAAATTTTAATTATCAATAATTTCGAATGAGGATCAATACCGTGAAAATATTGACTATTGTTTAAGATCGAGAAGTACTTTCTGATTTGTCTACCCTTTTTGTCCCTAAACTAAATTTCCTCAAAATAATTTTACTAGTGAATTACATTTAGAAGCATAAGTTAAAATTTATGAATCTAATACGAGTTTGAGATCAAAACTAGTCATTTGACGGATAATCCCTTTAAATTATAGGTTAAAATGTATGAATTTTCCCTCTCAAAAAGAGACAGTTTTTTGCTGTGACAACCCACTACGGTCAGACAATCTGTGATAAAACAAGAAAGAGCTGATTGAATCATGTATATGTTATTATATTAAATCAAACTTTGTAAACATCGAATACATCCTAAAGTTTAGGTCATACAGGTATCACTACCTGAGACAGATAATAAACTTCATTTTCAAAAAACATCTATTTCACCAGTTTAATGTGCTATGAAAATCCAGTTAACTTGATCATCTTAAAGAGACTAATTAATAACATATTATATACACACTGATAATGGCATCTTACATTTGTACCCTTTTATTCATCTTTTGATAAGAAATCATGAGAATAATTCATGTTATCATTCAAGTTATTAATTTTCAAAAATCTTTAATAGTATGTATTAAAATTTTGATATTTTATTGCAAGATAATAATTGTATAAAACAATCTATACAATATATAACAGAATAGTTTGAGATTAAAGCATGATTTTATTATCTTTATGGTTAATTATATTTTAAAATTTTATGTTTTCATGAATTGGTTGTCAAAATAAATAGATTCATAAATAAATTATCATATTATGCAATTGGTACAAATGGACTTAACTTAGAATTTATTAAATGGATTTCAATAACGCAAAAGTTTATTAAAAACCAAGTAAGATAACATAAAATTAATCAATTTCTCCATTATATTCAAACATTGACATTAGGCTGTTGATGTGGCAATAATAAGATGATATTAAGCCGGCTTAGTTTAACTATGATCTTTCAATGACAACAAATTAACCCAGTTTTAACTTCAGTTTTAATTATTAGACCTCTCCATTTTTTACCTTTTTATTCTTATGATATTCTAATTATCGCAATAATTTTTAAAGTAAAATTCTTACTTTTCTGGATTTTCAGGTATTTTTATGGAACTTATTTATAATAATATTTTAAACTGCAGTATGCTCTTAGAGACTTATTGAGATGATTTTATGAATTTTAAATGTGATATATTTCGGCGCATTATGGAATAAGAATAACAACTCAATGAGGCATTAATAATAAAATTAATTTTTGTTTTTTAATGAGAAGATAAATGTGGCAACCTGAAAAATGATTCTGAGACATAGATCACAGTAATTGTGATTAATGTGTTGAAAATGTGTTAGCAGGAGAAAGAGCTGAGATTGAAATTATAATAAATGTTGTTTAAAAATCGGAATGAATGGACATAAAAGGTGAGGTGCCAATCTCTGAAAGGATGAAATGCATTTATCTGGTATTGCCACATAACACATTAATTTTTTTCATAATTTCTGAAAACCTAACTCCTTTTACAAGTCTGATTGAGATTTGTAAGATGTGTGAACTGAGGTCAAAGTTGACTTTTAGGTGCATATTTTTGCAAGTCGGAGGATAAGTATGAATGCAAATTAATATGTGGTCATTGTAACTCCGGAACATGGAAATTTGTTTCAGAACGTTAATGAAATATCTAGTGATCCCTATGTTTCAGGAAAAAAATTTAAAATAAATATTTATATGTTTCCTCTGCCATCCATACCCTTGGATCCATAAATAATCCCACATATCTAGTAAAAATCATTTATAATTTCTCCTACAATGGTAGACAAATTGAAAGAGAAATGAAACTTGTTACAGATCCCTATATTCCTTCTGCAACTATTTCGTCCATCCTTCCATGTTTTATACACAATCCTTAATTTCTATCTTCTGGATTCTCACCATCATATTTATTTTAACCTCTTGTGTTATAAGATTTTAATTCCCATGCATTTAATTATCAATGAGAATTCAGCACCCTAAAATTGAGTTCATCTCATTCTTGTTTTCCAACTTTAGAGGATCCATTTTTATTTCATTTCCCTCATTCTTCCATTATGGTTGATTTATATATTGTTTTAAATTCTTCCTTCCTAAGGAAGGCCCTTGACCTTGCCATTCTTATAAAACTAACTTTTCATAGCTTGATTTTAATATGAACTATAATAAAAATTCTGAAACTGAACTAAAACTTACCTAAACTATCAAATTTCTTCATTTGACTCGATTTAAAACTTTTGATATTTAATTCAAGGGAATTGGTTTGACAAATCATTCAAATGAAAGGAAAGACACTAAATTATTAAACGTTTAAAGTAAATATGCTTAGTTTTAAGAAAAATGATGAATCTTAGTTTTCCACATTTTTCGTTAATGTGTAGAACCTGAGATAAAGCATTTTTGGTTTAATTTCATGATTACTTTAGACGAAATTTGATAGTTTAGGTAAGTTTTAGTTCAGTTTCAGATTTTTTATTATAGTTCATATTTCCTTTCATCCCTAAATGTTGTTTAGTTAATTCATAAATATCCATCTGGTGCCAAAAAAATTTCCATCAGTTTTTGCAACCACTTCTACCCAATTGAGCTAATTTTTCATGCACTGCATTTATCCGATCAGTATCATTTAATGCTTTATGTATTCACTTGGGTTCTATTTGTGATGTGAAAGTGACATCTGCATTATCTCACAATGAGGATATAATCATTTTTTTCTTTTTTATCACTTTTAATGAATCATTAGGATGATTCCAGGAAAAATTATATGTATCTCAGTCGAATAATAATTTCCTTGTCCTATGATGATGATTCATTAAGATTATCCAATTCCGTACCCCACATTTATGACATCCTCTAATTTATTCATCAGTGTCCCTCTGTTCATTATTTTTTCCTCTACTGTTCCGATTCCTATGTCATCATTTTACTTCTTCCCCAGTTTCTAAAACTTACAATACTTAATTTTGGACGAAGATCAAGTGGAGTTTGTTCAGAATGGAGAAAACCAGAAAGAAATATGCATGCATAAAATTACTGAATGAGAATCAAAATACAAAGTCACTACCATGGAAAGACTTTTGAAGGTATTCCTTTCTTTGCAGGTATGATATCATGAAATCTGTACCAATTTGATAGCCGAAAACTATATTTTCTTATCGTTTTTCTTTAACAAACAATAGCCGACCTGTTTTCTACGTCTCTTGATCCATAAACCACTTTCAGGACGGCGACCAAGATATTTAGTTGGATTCATTATACAGAAAAAGAATTAAAAGAAAATCAAAGATTTGTACTCGGCTTTATTTATTTTTTGTACTCCATTCTATTTGCTCTTTAGCTTCTGCCCAATGTTATTTCGTTCCTCTTATTCACTTTATTCTATTTCTTCTGCTCCAAAATTTTGCCGAATTAAATAACAGAAGAAATCAAATCAAAAGATTAAGGGAATTCTAGCGATAAGGGTATATCAAGAAAGCGGATAGGTCGAGTACTTAGAGGTGATTATTTCGATGAGGTCAAAAAATTAACTCACATAGTTGGATGCTTCATAACACGCAATATACTCTCTGCTGCTGTTGTAAAACATACTGTAGTCTAATAATCTGTCAAATTTAGATACCAGGAAATAATAAAATACTACAAAGTTAGTGGAATATGGAAATTTGAGACGAAAGAGATATATCAGGGTCAGGTGAAAAGGGTGTCAGAACAAAGGTTGACTAAAAAATAAAGAGGATGCTAACTTAGTAGAGAAAGAGCCAAAGTCTGATGTTTTCATCAAAGAAAATAAGAGAATCAAGGTGGACAACAGTGGACATAAGTGCATTCTAAAAAACTCAACGACAAAAATGACAGTTATCTTCTTCAACTGTGGATTAGGCGGCAGCCTTCTTCAGTTTAGCAAGTTCCTGCCTCACAACAGCAGCCCTCTGCAAGAAATGCCCAAACATATATGATTTAAGCCTGGATCAATGATATAGAAGACTCTAACACGAAAGATTATGTTAAAAAAACTAAAGATCACGCGCATAACATACCTTGATTTTAGCCAACATAACCTTGAATCTGTCAAAGTCATTGAGAGCCGCCCTCCTTTTCTGCACAATCAGCTTCCTTCCCCAAGAGCTGTTCTCCCATTTGTTCTTGATATCTGATGAGATAATAAATGATGAATGTTAATCTAAAGAAAGCTGATTAATGAACATTTTTCACTTCGAAATCAAATGTTGTGCCTACCAGCAGCTTCCAGAGCAGCTGCCAGAGTCTTCTTCTTTGGCACCCTCGGAATGTCAATCTTCAAGTCGGTCAATTGAAGCCTCTTCAGGTTCATTTGCCCACGAACGATGTCGGGATAATCGACAAGAACCTACACAAAAGATATCGTTATTCACAGATTCAGCGGTAGTAACAACTTGAAAGATGAAATACAAGTGGTTAGGTGGGCACTTTCACTACACGATAAATTTAAATAAAATTCAATCCCCCCAAAACTGCCAAGAACTTAATTTATAAGCTAATATTGCTGATGAATATTGCAAATAGCTTGCTACAGATTAATAGTTCATCGCTTGGATTTGTAGAAAGACGACACCGCCTATATCGTCATCAGAAAACTAGGCTATCCACGACGACATAAGACCGCACTTGTAGTTGAGAAGATTCATATGAACAACATTCTGAATACAGTAAACAGATTCAGAGAACGATGATTCGGAATCAATTTGGATTTCAGATACTTCAGAAGGAGAACACTGGAAAAATAATATAATCAGTTGTGAAATAACTTGTGCCTTATTGGGCCCAGGTCATGAATATCATCCCTTCCAATTGAAAATCCATCAAGGGCCATGGATGGTATCTGATCCCCAAACAAATAGTAACCACAAACAATATATACGCATCAAAGTGCGCAAGTTAATAGGATCAGACAAGATAACTAACAATAGGGTACTAGATTCAACAGTCGGGTAAAGATGTATGAAGCAAATGAGCGTGCTTGGAACCCGACAATTCAAGAAAACAATAAATATCTTTGAAGATTCCTTACCCGGTTCTGGTCGACGACATCGACGATGACGACGAGCCTCCCGTAGTCCTTGCCGTAGTTGACAAGGGCCACGCGCCCGATCTCCACGTACCGCTTGAAAACCTTGGGAAAAATCACAAAAGGGTCGAATTTAGACGGAAAATCCGCCGTTTCAAAGCTTGTTAAACGGATTGAAAGAAGAAGAAGATCGAAAAATCCAAGATTGAAACCCACCATCGCTGCGCAACCGGGAGAAGGTAGAGCAGATGCTGTAAACTGGACGGGCGAGAAGGCGAGAACGAAGAGAGGCGGCTCCAAGCTAGGTTTTCTCAAAACCCGCCGTCACCTCTATAGGGCATCGCTGGAGCGTCAAATTCCATAAAAGCCCTTCTGGGTTGCCTTATTTACAAAAAACTGTTGGGCTTCGTTTATTGGCTGGTGCATTGGTCCACATCTCTCTTCTAGAAAATAAATCGATTTTGTTGGAAACTTTTGTTTTAATATTTAAGTAAAATTATTTAGTCCCATGTGTGATGTCGAACACTTTAGAATGTAGTGTTACTTGATTCTGCTCTTTGATTCAGTTTCTTAATTACTAAACTCTTTGGAAATGAGATTAGACCATCGTATTACTAGTTAGATGTGAGTCTAGAGCATACGGTGTTTCTTAACTCCTTTATTTATGAAATTACCCATAACTAAACCTTACCTTTATTTTTATTTTGTGTATTGTGTAAAATAATAATAAATTGATAGAATTATGAGTATAGGAATACTGATTATTAATAATTTTTTTAAGGTAGATATTTCATTGTTGTTATTGTATCGATAGCTAGCGTAAGGGACCAGGTGGTTAGGTAAGCTGGCTAGTTGAACTAACCCAATAGCGACCATACCCTTGGTCTACCCAACCATCCCCATAGCAGCAAAGGTTCAAGTTAAATAATATTAATTATGATTGAAGTAGGGTTACCAGAACCCATCCAAGTAGGGTTTGGAAAGGTGGCCAAGTAAAGTCAATCAAAAACAATTAAGATACAACAGTATAATATAATTCAAGGCATAAAATAGTGTGGGTGATAAATGAGAATGACAATATTCATATGAAAATGACAATAGTAATCATAATATAATGTCATGTTCATATGACTAATGTAAACTCATTGAATTCATGAATAGTCCAATTTAGTCTTAATAAACTCGAATAGTATATTTTAATGTTAAACGTAAACAAACAAGATTTATACATACATGGGATCACAAAAATAATCAATTTATTTAGGAGCAAGAAAATTCCCATCTATTGGCGGTTGTAAGGCCCCAAAGTATGCGGCATTTCTTGCACAGAGGCTTGCGTGCTTATTGTGAGAACATGTTCGTGTATATGGACTCATGAGGGAAGTGAGTTCTGAAGGGTGGTGGGCCCATAGCTTGATATTTAAAGACAATGCCCTTTTAGTGCTCGTGCTTGTAGTGCGCAATGATGGATCAGGGCAAGGCTGTGCATAAACTGGGCACGTGAGGCCTCTAGGAGTACATGGGCACCGGACGCGCATGCTGGGCGGTAGAGGCGCGGGCGTCATGTGCATGAAACACGAGAGCGCGCGCTTCGGCGCTTTGGGGATGGAGTGCGCACTCCACACATACTGCGTGTGCGGGGAACTTCCTGCCAAGAGACTAAAGCATTAGTGTACAAAGAGCGTTGGGACAGTTGTGGGCCGCGTGGTGCTCTCGCGGGTAGTGTTGGGTGTGCCACATCCAGCTTGGGGTGCCAAGCACAGTAGTGCCTATATTGAACGCACATGATGATGTCAGCGTGGGTGATGACGGCACGAGGAGCGCCAAGGCTGTGGTTGGATTGGCAGGTGTGTCAAGTGCCAAGGCCCATGGGCATGTGGTGCCCCGCCTAGGGGCACACATATAGTGGCGGTGCAGGTAGGCGCACGCGGGGGGTTGCAGGCATCAAGGCGCATGAGCGACACTACTCAGGTCCGCGTCGCCTCATCTCATTACTTCGGTATCATCCCTGGTCTTCCCCCATGTAATGACTACGACTATGATGTAATCTTTTATCCCTGGTCCTCTCTCCTTAACCTCCAAGGATTCTTAATCTATAGCTCAAGACTTCCGCTGCACAATCAAAGGATTTGACCTCGAGACATCAGTATATAGAGACTTTGGTTGTATTATAAATGTTGCGCGAGAACGTTTATTTAGTTCTAGAATCTAATCATACGTGTATTACAACAAAGAAGGAAACACATATGTAGTATCATGATAAAGATTAATGTGTTTTTAAGCTTGTTTTTATTTGTTAGTGGATGTCGGTATTCTTATTTCTCTCCCTTGTAATTGTATGCCATGTATTTTTACACCACGATGTAATTAAGATATTTGTTATTATTTTTCAGCTTTTTTGATTGAACCTCTTTCAATGCCTTTCCAAACCCTACTCAAGGTCTGGTTTGTTGATAATATCAAATTAGATCAATAAAGATATGCTCTTATTTTAGCTCATATTTTTAGATTTGCGCTTGCATTTTTCATCATTTAAGGATAAAATGAGAAAATTATGATTTCTTTCCCAAAGTTTTATTTTTATATCTTATTGATTTTGAGACTAACCCCACTTCACTCCTTAGAGTCAAGTCAACTGTTCGCATCTTATTGGGATTTTATTAGAATAAAAGGACTTCGGTAAATAAAATGGTGCATTTAGGGTACAAAATGGGAGGAGAGCAGACACCCAAGCCATGTCCTAGATAATAAGAAGCCCAATAAACAATAAGCCAACTCTATAAGACCATTCAAACCTCCGTAAGAGCCGAATCAACTAAAGCCCAGAATTGTGAAACTAACCCAGAACTTGAAAGGCATGTATTCAAATTTGGGAAGGAGGGAACATGAGTCCAAGCTGGAAATCAGGTAATCCTAGCCCTTGAAACCCTTGCTGTTATATCCAACGAGGGGGAGAGTTATAGCACTCTTATTAAATCTACCTTCCCTCTCTTTTTATCTTGTCTTGGAATTCTACTCTAAATTTGTTGTTGGAGGCCTAGCGCATCAGATTCTACAAGAGTGTGGGAGAGGGAGTTCAAGGGTGATCAAGATTCTTGGAGAAAGATCAACACTTGGCCCTTGGCAGAAGTGACAACAACGTTTGCGTTATCTCCTGAAGGTTTGATTTGAATCTTCTCTAGGTAAAACTCCAAATGATAGCTTAGACTTCAAGCTTTCCAACACATCAAACAGCATTATTTTCCAGCAAAAGTTACATCATTATTCGTCCACTACCGTCTCTACCCAACTCTACCACTCATGGTGCACCACCACTTGCAAATTTTGTCATGGAATGGCAGCCTTAGGTTCTATTTGTACTTAAAATTTTATTTTTTACCCCAAAAAATCACAAAAATCTTAATAACAGTCATAGTAATTAGAACTAAATGGAAAAAAAATAAATATCTATTTCATATTTTTAAAGTAGTTTTGACTGGTTTTCCTTCGTTTTGTTGATCTGCTCTTTAGAATATATTTATAAATCAAGAAAAAATATAAAATCACCTACAAATTAATTTAAAATGTATTTGAATGGCCATTTACTCTATCAATACCTCTTCCTAGTGTATTCGACCCTTACAGAAAATTTCATAAATATTGTTGCATAAGTCAGAACCTTAAATGACTTATTTAACCCAATTCTGGTTTATGATCTAGTCATCCTATTTTACCCTTTGTTAAAATTGTTTCACTTGAAACTTCCCACTTTGAGTGATTTGGTTGACCGAGGGCCATGTAGATACTTGGTTGGGCTATTAGCTAATCGATTGACCGCATGATCCCTTAAAATAATCGTAAAGTACCGGGGGGCTGAAGGAAGAGCATTAAATCATGGGGAAATACCAATGAACCCTTGGGATTGTCTTGCGCGTATGCAAAAAATTATGCAATAAATGTTGAGATATATCAATGTTTTTTACCCTTAATTTCTGGTTCATGGTACTAGTAATTGATACTAAGTATGCAGAGACAATATAAAGAAGTCTTTGTCTAATCAAGCATAACTAACAAAGAGAATACAAATGCCTCTAAGGGTTTTCATAGTACTAGTGGGGCCCGCTCGCAATGCTCGCGTGACGTAGAGAGAGAAAGGTGAAAAGCAGGGCCGTTATCATCCTGAACTGAAAGTCTTGATGTTTGACAGGGCTCGTTGCGGAGATGAACTGAAGATGGGAAATTGATTTAGGAAAAACATTTTGTGCTGCTGAGGTGATATGTAGTCCAGTAGATGCTGCTGAGTAATGGTCTTGGCATGCTGTGCTAAGCAATGTATTGTAGGCCCCAGTAGAGTGTAAGGGAAAGCTGTCGCATTTAAATGATGAAAGAGAACTCCCTCAGCCTGACCTTCCACCTGAAAGGAAGGAAATAACAAATAATTATGTGGATTGAGTTGGATGGAAATTGTTGAGTTGGCTTTGAGAGGAAGACATGATTGAAAGAAGGAACCAAATATCACGGAAAATTTTGACTTGATTTTGGCTCGATTATAAATTGTAAATTTTGCCCTGTTTTCGACAGCGAAAAGTGAGATGACCCAACTGAGTAGACTGAATTGGGAGAACTCATGATTTCCGAGAGGGAAAAGAGAAAGTGCAAGATGACATTGAGTTAGATAAATGTGTATTTGAAGCAATGGGTAACGAAAGAGTGAGATTAAGACCGTTTGATTTCGATCGTACACTTTTTAATCAAAACATTGGGATCGAAGATAAGAGCGGTCTACCGGGAGACAATTGAACAGTCAAAAGAAGACATAAATCCCAAGAATGTGGATAATCCCAAGAATGTGGATAATTATAAGAGGAAAAGAATAAGATTCAACCTCCTCCTAGTGGTGCCGGCTCGCAATGCTCGCATGGAGTATGAAGAGAAGGGAGATAAATATCACAGCGGCAGCAAAATTTGGTACATTTCACACCTATAATTCAAATCTGAAATTGACATCTGAAATTAAATAGAAGATTAAGTCGTGGGGAGCAAAAAATCAGATCTAAAATTTCCAACAATGAGTGGATATAAAATTCACAATGTGATCTAGATTTTCCAATAATTAGACGGATGCCCTGGACTGAAATTCGCATTCGTATGTAAGAAAATATGTAAGAAAATCCCAAGATTGTAGAAGGCATGGCACGTCTGAGCAGGCCTTACATCGTGTGTAATGGATAATACGCGTATTTCTTCTTCGTTGTTGTGGCTTATTGCCCGTGCTGTCCATAGGGAAAGTTGTGGACACTGAGAGAGAATAAAAGTTAGGCGACATTAGATGAATGGGCTCACCTTACCTGGCCATTGCCGTCGCCAACGATATTCCGTACTGATGTCCTTCTCGATAATTATCCGATTGCTATCATAAGAAAAATATATCACGGTGAGAAGTAGGAAAATATTATGTCTCTTAGCGTGAGTAATTTGTGTATTATTTATCACCTCTTGTGTCTGCTTGTTTCTTTGGTTGCAGGTGAGGGAGGTGCGAATCATGGCGTAGTCCCCGTTTCACCTGAAGGATGCATTTATGTTGTGTTGAGTTTGGGATATCATGGGGAATAAGTGGTGGAGGGCAAGTTTGAGAGTGTACCTGAGAGTGTAATGGAGTATGGAGATGCTCATCTCCCCGATTGTTTACGCAACATCCACTATTGGAAAATTTCCGTGTAAACAACATTAGTCACGTGCGAGCGGTTTCTGCCACCATCGCAGTACACGATTCCTGCTGGACCGATTCTTGTTCTTGAGAGGGCGACATAGAGTTGGCCATGAGTGAATAGTGGGTTTGGTAGATATATCCCCACTGT
Source organism: Wolffia australiana (assembly GCF_029677425.1). Classification (NCBI taxonomy): domain Eukaryota; kingdom Viridiplantae; phylum Streptophyta; class Magnoliopsida; order Alismatales; family Araceae; genus Wolffia; species Wolffia australiana. The sequence goes on along the minus strand of NC_135846.1, from coordinate 15,596,199 downwards.
GTCAAGAGTCTGGCCTTGGGATTTATTAATCGTCATTGCGAAGGCAAGCCGAATCGGGAATTGAAGGCGCTTGAATCGAAAGGGAAGCCTTGATTGAGACGGGTAGAGCGCAATCCGTGGTAGGAGGTGGACTTGACCATAGAAATTACCTTGACTGACAACACTGACTTGCACCATTGTTGGAAAGAAGCTAACAACTCTTAGCCTAGTCCCGTTGCAAAGGCGTTGTAATGTGTTCAAGTTTCGGATAAGGATTACGATGCAACCGATCTTAAGGCGAAGTTTGTGCAGCGGCATTGTTGCATCATCAATTGTGTTCAAAAACTCTGTCGGGTATAGGGATTCGTTGTTGACTTCGCCAGGGGGGATTGCATCAAAGCTTAAGTACTCCATTGACTCACCTGGGAAGACGTCGAGCACCATGTTGTTGACCTCAACCACATCATCGTTCAGCGGGGTTAAGATCGTTTTCGTCAACAACTGAGATTCGTCATCATCGAAGGTACCATATACTTGGGAAATGAGATATGATAGAGAGGAGACTCGGCGTATCTCATTTGGAAGATAGACATCTGGGCAAGCTCATCCTTCTCCAACGGCAAGTAAGAACTCGCTCCATGCTCGTTGGTCTGGTGAAACGCGGACATTTGTTTTGAGACGGAAAACAGAGCAATGGCGCCATATCTCACTTCGGTTAAGGGCTGAATTGATTATCATTGCGCGCGAGCCTTTCTGTATTACTAGAAGCATTTGTCTGAAGTCACCTCCCATCACAACAACTTTGACGCCAAAAGGAACATTTTCCAAATATGGGTCGGTAGTCTTCATCACATCGCTAATGTACCTATATTAAACTGTAATTCCCAGTGAAATGTACCTATATTTTTCCAAATTTCTTAAAGAAAATAGACGACTAATGGGAATGTGCGAAATTATTTCTCTCCTGCTCGCTCTCTATCTCTCTTTCTCTCTGATTCTTCCTCTTTCGCCGTCTCTATAATGCTCTCTCTTGCGGGCTTCCTATCTCTCGTTCTCTCTCTTTCGCTGTCTCTATACTGCTCTCTATCTCTCTTTTCCTCTCTCATTCTTTTCCTCTCTTCCCCCTCTCTTTCTCTCTCTCGCTGTCTCTACCTTGCCCTCTCTCTCACTTGCCATCTCTTGCATCCTCTCTCTCTTTCTCTCTCTCTCTCTGTCTCTACTCTCTATTTTGCCTCTATCTCTCTTGTTCTCTCTCTCTCTCTCTGTGAAGAAGATATTATTTTATCTGAATTAACGGCAGTAATAGCATGCCTTGCTTGTGTGAAAATACGGTGGAATTTAACGCATAAATCGAATGAAAGGAGTAAACAAATATCAAAAGTCATTAAACTTGTGACACAATTAGTGAAAACATTGGCCACCCAAACTGATGAACTGAACGAATTGAATTCAGAGGTTTAAACAGGATTGTCAGAAGTGTGTGTATGAAAACTTACCAGGCCCTTTAAATAGTTGTCTTCATCGAGAGAAGGTAGTCGATAGAAGAGGATAATATGTAAGCCGAAATACCGGTAGTAATAGCATGGCTTGCTTGTGTGGAAATACAGAGGATTCTACACAGGAGTCAGCGTGGTACCTCTTTTGAATTTAACGCATACATCGTATCAAAAGGGTCAGTTGATATGGAAATCTTTAAACTTACGACACAATTTATTCAAATCATTTGCCGACCAGAAAGATGAATTGAAAGAATTGAGATCCGGAATATTGCAATGCGGCAGCAGGGTGGCGGCGTTGCTGGGGAAACACAAAAAGCGGGCCTCCATCTTTATCCGGAATAAGTTCAGGATCGCTTGGCAGGCATTGACGGATGTCACTCCAATTCACCTATAATCAATTTGAACGAAGAACACATCCAAATATCAACATCTGCTGGTCATCCATTTCCAGCGGAAGAAAGATTCAAAAAATCAATAATTTATAATCAAATGCTTTACGACTCCAAAGCAAAAGTAGTTCATGCGAGAGGGAGATCATGCGAGAGAGTAAGAGATAGCAGAGAGAGGGAGGTAGAGGTCAGGCGAGAGGGAAAGGAACTTGCTTGCACGATGAATGCAGATAAATCCAAAATAATAAGGCCCAAAAAAAAAGTAACTTGCTTGCACGCTTGATTATGACTCTTCTCAGGCCAAAAATCAGCTCAACTTGATCCCGGGCAGATAAAATTCTTAAAGATTTGATCGGCATGAAACGGCATGAAACGAAATGAAACAAAAAATTTTCAATCCTAACAGAAAAATTGACCAGGTGGATCGTCAAAATAGAGAAACATGAATCTTACTCTCACAAAAAAACAAAGTAACGTTGCACTGAATACGCAGAAACCTGGATTCGACTGGCCTCCAAATCCGCAGAAAGGGTCCTTTTTCTAACGATTTAACCGGCGTGAAATGGAAATTTTTCACTCGTTGTTGTAAAATCGACAAGAGGATCGTCGAAATGGGAAAACATGAATTATACACTCAGGAAAAAAGAAAATAACGTCGCCTTGAATACCCAAAAATCATAATTTGTCTGGCATCAAATTCCGAACAAAGGGTCATCTTTCTACCGATTGAAATGCTCACAATTTTAAAAAAATTTAAATTCGAAATTATTCAAAATTTCGAACAAAATTCGAAATTTCTCGCTGTTTTCTTGCTCATTTCAGTGATCTGTGAGGATTTGAATCGTTTCTTGCTCTAAACGAACGTTCCCGCTGATTTCTAGGTCATTTCGATCTCTATTCCATCGCGGAAGAAGAAATGAAGAGCGTGCATTTCGAATATTCTTACTCTTCTTTAGCTCATCTTAAGGAGCGTTGGATTCAAAATCTCTTCTCAATCATCGCAGATTTAATCGGATTTGCCAATTCAGACATTCTTGTTGGTTTCTAGCGACTGAAATATTTCCTTGACAGGATTGGTGGATCAGGAATCGACGTCCGCAGCAAATCGAGGGCGAGGAACAAAGCCTAAGATCGTTAAACTTGATCTATCTAAGATCAAGATCATCAATTTTTTACTGAAACTCGTTCTCAAATTCGTAACAAAGGGTCATCTTTCTAGCGATTTAACCGGCATAAAACAGAAACATTTAGCTCGGAACAGTGAAATCGGCCAGGCTTGACAAACAAAGAGACTGATGATAAGCGACTGATGACAGACAAAGAAACATATAGGAAGAAACTGATGATAAGCGAGACAATACCCTTTCACATTCACGTTCATTCTCGAAGCTATGATTCTGGCCAATACCCTTTCACGTTCAATGACATGCTTTGAATTTGGCCAATACCGTTCGTGATTTGAGAACGCAGCGGGAGAACGGGGCAGGAGAACGCGGCTGGGAGCGAGAGATGTGGAGATGTAAACGCTCAATGCTTTCGATATTCCACAAAGCTGATGTAGATCCTTACAGTTAAGTTGAAGCAGAAAACCGTTCAGATTACCAGAAAACCGTTCAGGCGATCAGGGACGAAGTTGTGAAGCAGTCGCCCTACGCTCGGGCGATCAGGGACGTGGAGGACGAAGAAATCCGGAGCTTCTTCTACGGCATGTCCCCATGGCAGGTGATCTTCTTCCACAGTTTCTGCTGATCGTATCCGCGAGCTTGGTCGGGGAGGGGCTGTTCTACCGCGCCGCGATCCAGGTCAGAAATCAAATCAAAAAAAAAAACCCGGAAAATTGGATTAGAATTGCGTTTAGGAAGCGATCGAAAACCCAAAGAGAACCAGAACGAAAAACATCGAGAAAACCCAAAGAGACCCAGAAAACCCAAAGCGAATGAATGAAAAACCCAAAGGGAATACCGTTCGAGATTTGAAGAAGACCGAGGAGAAGAGGCTGATGGTCTCTGTCATGCGAGAGATGGGAGGTCGATCGAGAAATGCTGTTTTTCGTTATGAGGAGAAGCTTGATCCGAGTAGAAGAGGCTGGGAGCGGGAGAAGAGGAGATTTGGAGATTTGGGGAGCGGGAGAAGCGAATGGAAAACCCAAAGTGAATTGCTGTTTTCTCTCTCTTCTCTCTCCCTCTCTTTCTCTCTTCTCTCTCCAACTCTTCTCAGCCAATCAGAGGCCAGAAGGGTACACGAATTTCCTTTATATATATAGAGATTGCTATTGTTTGATTTTATTTATTTCCTGATAATAATTTTTTAAATTTTTAAAATAAAAATTGAGTGGAATATCCTTTCAAAACTGTAACCTCCTAAAGTATTTCCTGAATTCCTGACTTAACCTAACAGCCTTCTAAAGTATTGACACTCCACATTTATCATACGTTTTATTGCATCAGTCACCCATTATATAGAAATACAACTAAAATTATTTAAATCAATAATACTTAAGTTATTTTGTATGAATGAATATTTAATCTATAGTTATTAATCACTGCTTCATTATTCTCAAATTGTAAGTCCGAATATTTCATAATTCTATGAAATTTTATACAAACTCGTATGTTGATTTTTACTGTGGAGTGTCAATATTAGCCTAAAGGCAATCTAGCTCCAATTTAGTTATATTACTTGATTTCTTTCGCTTCATTTTTATTTAATATGAAAGTATTGATAAATGCCTTGTTTTTTTTTATGTTAATCATTATATTATACATGCCTAGTAAACTCAAAATACAGCAAGTTATACATTTTAAATTTCATAGATTCTTGGTTATATATTTATATGCATGCTTATTATACAATTATTGAGTTCTAGAATTCCAAGATTCAACTCAGAACACTGCAATTTTCTATGAAATTTCTAACACAATTTCTATAAAGCTAGCACTAACTTTGGATCTAAACAATGAATAATTTATTAAAATTTTCACAGTTTGTAAATTATTTTCATATTTAAATTATAATTATTATATTATTTACATTACTTTCTATCTCGACACACTTTCATCTTTATCTCTTTCTATTACTCTCTCCCTTTCACGCACACAGACATACCATAGATATCTCCCTCCGTCGTGCATCCTCCCTCCCTTCCTTAGTCTATCTATGAATCCATCCACATATATCTCTCTATGCATCACTCCCCCTTGATGGAATTTTTCAATTCCAGCTCGCTTTTACAAGGTTGAGGGTGATAAGTAGGCATGAAATAAGACACATTTTAAAATATATTTTGGCATTCATATTTTTTATATCATTATTTCTCTGGTGCAAAATTAAATTACATGCATTGATTGGTTTATTGTTGAATTTGGACTAAAAATATTTTAAGGGGTTTCTTGTTGATTTTGGAAGCATTTAATGTTTCTCTTTATGACTTGTTGATCAATTTATCATCCATGTTTAGGCGCTGCATTCCTTCATTACTTTTCTCATCCCCTTGAGGTGTCATCCGCTTTTTTCGTCTAACACGGGAGTAAGTGATCTAAGTATCCTAAACCCATCATTTGTATTTTGCATGCTCATCATCCATTCTTTTGAGCCATCCATCATTCTATTATCTCTGTACATATAGTTAGATAGGAGCTTCACCACGCTTGATTTCTTGATACACAATTGATATTATGTGTTTGTATGAGAAGAGAAGAATGACCATCTTTTAATTTCCCAAGGGAGGAAAGCTAGTGGAAAGTCACCACCTGTGAGTAGTGATAAGAAGAAAGAAGGGAAAGCATCACTTAGATTATAGTATCATACCCAACGAGTAGGATTCACTCTTCATAACCACCATATCTTTCCAAAATCACAAGGGACTCTTTCATGTGCATTCTAGCATTATATGGGTAAAATCATACTTATATGTGAAGTTGATATCATGATCACAAGGTGAGTGTGTAACCAAGAGATTCTAAATGCCATTGCTAAGGGACTATCAATGATTCAAGTTGGGGGTCTGATAACAAATAAACATGACCATATTTACATGTTTATTTACATTAAATTGGTCGTATACGTTCGTCATCGAGCTTAAAGTATTTAATTTATTTGTAGAATAATACTCTGAAATTTACGCATTTTTCCGTATTTTTTAGAATTTTGGACATCAACTTCTGAAAGAATATAATTTAATGACTCCAAATATATATTTTTTCTGGAATTTTTTAACATTAAGTTTGTACGATATGATTTTTCTAGTTGAAATTTATTTAATTAAATATGAATTTTAGAACATTTTTAACCCTTTCATATGCCACGTGTCGCTGTTTGATTTGTTGAACGACGACCAACCATGACGAAGGATAATGATAGGCGACAACCAATCATTAAACCCTGTTAATGACCGGTGCTAGCCAATCATTCGGCTAAACTATTATGGCATCACTAATCACAATGCCATAACGATTTAGGCAAATGACGCCACAATAGCATTTATGTTAATTGCTTTCTTTTTACTTGTTCTAACGTGGGGCTCAAGACTCAACTTTTAAAGTTTTGAATTTTTTATTTGTGCTGACCAATCAACAATGATGGATGTGCTGACGTGTCACATGACACATGGTGCCATGTGTACACGTGGCACACTTGTATCAATCCTTTACTGAAAAATTAAAAGTGGAATGTGTTGACAAAGTGCGCGCGGACGTGCCAAAACATCAGCTGCAACCTAGATATTTAGTATTGTTATGTTATTCTTCTATTTTTTCTTTTTCCCTATGTTGACGCAAGGTACGACGAGAGCCTTCGAGGAAGAATCTGACCAATCATTACATTAAATGCCAGGACAAGATAAAACTTTAATCGAACGACATGACGGCGCTGGAAAATATGACGAGAGAGAAATCTTTTGATTAAATCAACGATAAGGAATTTTCCAACTTCCAGGCTTGACATCCAATGATCTTGAACTTGGATTGAGCTGAAATTTTAAGGGTAGCTTCATTTTCATGTCCTCTGTCTATTCATATTTGGAAAAAAACATCGTTAATTTTGCTTCCTCCTAGAGAGGCAGATTGAAAGAAAGTGAAGTTTTGAAGGTCCATCAAGGGTTTCTTGGTGTCTCTAGTGCTTGGAGAGTGTAAATCAAGAGGTGGAGAGGATTATCTGCATCAGGAAGAAGCCTTGATCCCGGTGGAATATATGGATCTAAGGTTTGCATCCTGCGTTACATTGATTCTTCTTTAACACATTTAGTTCAACTATCATCAATATCCACCACTTTCATCCATCATCAACACTCATCATTATACATTATTATCCTTATCCATTATCTCCTAACATTTATTTCACTTGTCACACATGCCATCACAATCTCATAACGAGCCTTCTCCCTACTTGTTTAAGAGAATCTAACTCACTATCTTCTCCCTACTTATTTATATAGCTCTCTATACACATTTCTTCCTCCCTCGCTCATGCTTTCATCCCTCCCTCTACCCTTTTTCTCTCACTCTTTAACTATCCATCTTCACCCTTCATTTTTTTCCATATTTATCTCTTTGTCTCTGTCTCCCTCTCTCCATTCAACCCACCCTCCCTCCATTGTACAAGAAAGTACCCATTTTTTATTCCAATGGGTGTTGTATATAAAATTTGATAAACACACATTACATAGTATCAAAATTACTTGGTCAAGTGGATTGGGTAATGTAACCAACCCTGATCCACCCATGTACCCATTGGAAGTGGGCTTACTGGGCCAACCATGTAGGGTAACCTCCTCTCGAGAGAGAGAAGGACCGGGTCTAATTGGCTGGCCAAACTTGGCCCATATAGTATCATTTGATTGTTTGGTATCAAATTTTTAGGATTTAGTGTAAGATAAGTAAATAAGCCCCACAGAGGATGAGGACCATTTGTTGGCATTTGATGCATACTCACTGATCCACCAGGATGTGGCTGTTGTATGCATTTTCTTTCTATAGTGGATGTGGGTAATTGGGGTCAGTACATATATTAGTATATTTATACTTGCTCCATGTATGCAGATTCTACTGAACTCTAAACGTTTAAACATATAAAATCCTCTTGGGTGGCGTCCAATGCACATTGGATTGGTCTCCGAGGACGACCGTCAGGCCACTGTATCCACCTCCATGTTTCTTGCCAATAATATTAAAATCCCCATGATTAAATTATTTGTTTGATATTTAATTAATATATGCATACAATTCATAATGAAATGTTATGATCTCGTCAAACTAAGGCAGGATTTGCAGGTCTAAAATTGCAGGAAGCCAAAATAAAACATTCCCACATCTTTATAACTAGTTTTAACATCGCATAAAAAATTGATTGTTATATTAAGCACCCGAAATAGTGCCTATTTTTTTACGCATATGGTTTTTCCCCCTTGGGTTGCTCGAAAATTTTCCATCATTTAGTTGTAACCTCAAAATATTGACCAACAGGTGTGGTTATAAACTCAAAATATATGGATTTGGTGGACAGTAGAGGTCAAAGAATAAAGAGGTGCGTGTACGGTGTTTCTGTTCCCTCTGTCAAAATCCAGAGAAGCAGGAGACGCTGCTTTTTCTTGCTGGAACTGATAACGACGCATGATTCTGATCGTAGAAGAGAGATACATAAAAAGAGATAGAGAGAGACATACACTTCTTAGAGAGAGAAATAACGAGAACAACGGGATTGAGAGACTGATAAACGTAGGTCTAGAGAGAGATAAGAAAGAAGACTAGGGAGATACAGAGAAGAAGGAGAGCCCTGACAAGAAGATCAATGTGGTGGATGTCCTATCAGAGCAGATAGAAAGAGATTTGTTAGCAGATAAACTTAGATAGTCTTGGAGAGAGAGATAGAAGAATGAAGATAAGGATAGGAAAGCGAGAAGATTGGGAGAAGCAAGAAGGGATAGACTGACGTAAAAAGTCCTAGACATAGATAGAGCGGTGAAGATAGGGCGGGAGAGAAGCGACAAGAAGAATAGATGGTGAAAGACAGCAAGCTAGAGAGCCCTCTCAAAGTGAGCGACAGAGAGATAGGGAGAGACGTGGGTTAGAGAGAGAGATAGATCATGAGATGGAAATACACAGCGAGAAAGTTATTTTCCGCGTGCCATTTGACGAACATCGACGAGGAAGAGGATTAGACGCTACAGAAGAAGAAGAAGATACGGAAGGAGAAGATAGCGACTATTATTGATTATCAAACGATAATGATACTTTGGAAGGAGAGGAGGGTACGGTAAAAGAGAAAATTACGAGCTTTATAGATTATCTGGCGTGATTAGAAAAGAGAGGAAGACGATAATGTCAGAAAGGAAAACTTACGAGGTTCATGGATTATCAGGCGTGATTAGACAAGAGGGTTAAACGATAATTACGAGGTTTGTAGATTAACAAGCACGATTAAGGAAGAAATGAAGACGATAACGTTAGAAACGGAGAAACTTATGAGGTTTAATGGATTATATGGCGTGATTAAAGAAGAATTGAGAACGTAACGAAAGAAACGGAGAAAATTATGAGGTTAAAAAATTATCTGGCGAGAAAAGGGGAGAAAATTAAGAGGATAATGGGTTATCTGGCGTGATTAGGGAAGAAATGAAAACGAGAACGAAAGAAAGGGAAGAAATTAAGAGGATAATGGGTTACCTGGCGTGATTAGGGAAGAAATGAAAACGAGAACGAAAGGAAGGGAGAAAATCAAGAGGATAATGGGTTACATGGCGTGATAAGGGAAGAAATGAAAACGATTACGGTTGAAAGGGAGAAAGTTAAGAGGTTAATGGATTATCTGGCGTGATTAGGGAAGAAATGAAAACGATAACGGCAGAAAGGGAGAAAATTAAGAGGATAATGGGTTATCTGGAGTGACTAGGGAAGAAATGAAAACGATAACGGCAGAAAGGGAGAAAATTAAGAGGTTGATTGGGTTATCTGGCGCGATTAGAAACGAGACGAAAACGATAATGACAGTGCATGGGCGGGTCAAGGAAACGCGTGAAAGGTTCCAGGGGGAGGCGCCGGAAAAGAAGAAGAGGCAGAAGCCACGTGGACGCCATGGCGGAATCTTTCTTCTACTGGAATTCGCCATGGGAAGGGGAAGAATCTCCTGCATTGAAAACCCTAACGTCGCGACGTTTGAGGCCACGCCGGCCTTAAATTCTCAGGATACGGACTTAAATTGGGTTGAGCGTTTCGGGCTGTCCCTTTAAAGCTGCCACCCACATCCTTATTTCCTGTGCAGTTGTAGCGAACGAAGCGAGATCGAGACTGAGAATTTGAGATGGACGTGAGCTTGAGGGAGCTCTCCAGGAAGCTCGAGGAGTTCGCCAAGGCAAGAGACTGGGAGAAGTACCACAGCCCCAGAAACCTTCTTCTCGCCATGGTACCTCGTTCTACAAACTCTCTTCTTTCTCCTCCTTCCGGGGGCCATTCCTGGAGCTTGGCTTAACCCACTCGTTTATTCTTCTCAATCTTCAGAAGCCTTCTTTTCTCCATGTTATCTTTTTCCTGCAAACTCTCTTCTTTTCGCCTCCTCCTTGCGCCATTCCGCAAGCTTGGCATTGCCCACTTGTTTTTTCTGCTCTTGCTTCATGGGTTTTCAACCGTAGCCTCTGAAACCTTCTCGTTTCCGCAAACTCTCTTCTTTCTGCTACTCGTACTTGGGTTTTCATCCATGACTTTGATCTCTCCTGCTTCATCATTATAATCACGATCATTATCATTGGTCTGCTTCGTCTCGTTATTTTACTTCGTCGTCTTCTTTACCTCGGTGTTGTTGTGGCGATTTGCAGGTGGGAGAGGTGGGGGAGTTATCGGAGATATTTCAGTGGAAAGGGGAGGTGGGAAGAGGGCTGCCCAACTGGGAGGAATCGGAGAAGGAGCATCTCGGAGAGGAGCTCTCCGACGTGCTGCTGTACCTCATCAGACTGGCGGATATTTGCGGGATCGATCTGGGAGAGGCCGCCACCAGGAAGATCGTGAAGAACGCAATCAAATACCCTGCTTCTAAGAACCCCTAGCCAAGCCCTTTACTGTTTCCTTTCCCCATGATCTCCCGTAGAAGATGTTTTTTTCCTTCTCGGAACTTAGATTTATGCGTTTCCTGTGTCATCGCATAACCATCATCTCTCTCTCTCTCTCTCTCTCTCTCTCTCTCTCTCTCTCTCCCTTGGGTCTTCTTCTTCTCCTGTGTTTTTCTTCTTCTTTTTCTCCAGAGTTCTTTTTTTTCCTTGGGTTTTTCTTCTTCTTCCTCTCTCTGGGTTCTTCATGTGTTCTTTTTTTTTGTCTTATTGGGTTCTTCTACATGTGTTCAATCTTCTTCCTGGTTTCCTCCTCTTCTGTTCTACCAGGGTTCTTCTTCTTCTCTCCTTTTCCCTCTACGTGGGTTCTTTTTTTTCTTCCTGGTTACTTCCAAGTGTATTTCTTCCCCCTAAGTTCTATTTTCTTGGGCTTCTTTCTCTTCTTTTTCTTCTCGGATTCTTCCTTTCCTTCTTTGGGTTCTATTTTTTTTAACCTCGAAGTCTGAAGTCGAAAACGAAACAGTAACGAAATCTTACTCGTTGGAAAGGTCGCGCAATCAAGAACATACGTACGGTTTGAGACGTCTAGAAGAGTAGCTGTTAGAACTCGAGTTCTCGGGTGGGAACTGTGGAGAGCTTGTGGGCCTTTACGGTAATGGGTATTGATCTTTTGAGGAATTTAGAGAGGCCCAGTATTGTAATCAGCGACCGATATTTAAAGATAAAAAATAGTCCAAGAGGACAATTCGTATCTGATTCGCTCCTCTGCGGCAGCATTCCTTGAATCGATCGAAGACAGTTGGGAGATCGCCGTGGACTCCTTCCATTTTACAGATCCAGGTGCTTGTACCTTCTGTTGTTAATTTTCCGTTAAATTTTCGCGCGCGGATCTGATCGGATCGTCAGAATCGAGAAGTACCGGTGGTGGAAACAATTCATTTTCCTCAATGACTTCGCCCATTCATTTTTCTCTTTATTTCTTACTCAAGTTTGTGCTTTTTTGTATACCCATACTCTCCTGCCTGATGCCGATCTAGGACGTTTACAAATCTGGCAGTTCGCGTTCTTCATGTCTTTTAAGTTCGTTGATTTGCTGAAATTTTCCTTCTTTTTTCTTTTTAATCCACCGATGTCGTGATTAATAAAAACCCTTACGTTGGAACCCTTTTGTGAGACCTGATTGATAATCTTTTGGCAATTGTGTTTAAGAAGTTAGGAGATCTGCTGCTTCTCTTTTCATCGATCAATCTATAAGACCACTACTTCCCCCGTCAATATTGTTTGATCTCTTCTGCTTTATTTTTGCTCACTTGATCTTCTTCACGAAATTCATCGTAGTTTTATGCTTGGAATATCAGTAAAATTACGTTAAAAAATAAGCTTTCGTTACAGGTCAAGAGATCCAGAGCTTGAGATGGACGGTACTATTTTCACGCCTTCTTTGGAGGGAATGAAACATGTTAAAACTGAAAATGGGGAGATGCTTACCAAGCCTTTCTTGGAAGTCTGCAAGCTTATTCTCCCTGTCCTGGGTAATCCTTCTTTCTTTAACAGATCAGATCATCGTAATAATCCCGGATTTTAAAAACTTTCCAATTTATATTGCGCTGCAATTTCGATCTGATTTGTGCCTTTTGTTGCACAGTAGAAAATAACAGATCCTTGATTTTCTGGATCTGGGTGATTTATGGAAGTTGGTTTTCCCATTTTCCCAGATCACTGTCATACTCATGTATTTTCCTAGTTTAATTTCACCGTAATAAGGAATTATATTGTTATTTTCAATGTCAATTTTTATCTTTATTGTTTGTCCCCTGAAGAAAGATCAGGTCATTATTTGATGACATGATTTCTCTTTAACGATGTTGTTGGCAAGAGGAAGAAAAAAATTGGATTGGGAGCATAGAGATAGGCAGAGAGAGAGGGAGTAAGAAAAAACATTAGATGAATCAAACGAACCCAGTCATGATTGAATAGATCTGATCGGATTGGCCAGATCAAGAACAGATTGAGTCTTTTTCAGAAAATAAGATCAGACCGAGTCGGCTGGTCTGCTCAAGAGGGACGCCGTTCTACAACCGATCATCCCGTTTAATGAATTGAGCTTATTGGTCCAAAGCTCAATGAATCCTCCATTAACAGTTTCTGAAGTACGGTGCAGAATGAAGATTCTGGGCAGAAACGCAAAAACATTTATATTAATCATGAACGATCCTGATTGAGAGAGAGTAGATTTCTATTTAATTCTCGATCGTTAATTGAACCTAAATTTTGTCTCTTTTATGAGAATCGATCGATCGAGATCTGAGTCTTGGTTCAAATTGGATATTTTGATCATGACGATCGATCCAATCGTTAATAATGGCCGATCAAGTTCAATTGATCGAGAACGACCCAGCACCCGATCGACCATGATCGATTGATGTCCTGATCGATCGAAATTCTGATAGATCCATGAGGTCCGATCGATAATCGATCAGGCTTTCTTTGGATGATTAAGATCGATCATCACGTTCGACGATCATCAATCTGATCGTTCGATTGATTTGATCAATTGTTTGATCAGGGTCATCTTTTATTGTAGTCTTTGTAGAAATCGGAAGAAGTTATTAAAGACAAAAGGGTATTCATATTTTCATGATTTAACTTGCAGATAAGTTTGGGGCTGCAATGGCTCTGGTAAAATCTGATATCGGTGGGAACATCACGGTACGTTATCTCTCATTTTCTATATTCATCTCCCAAAAAATTAAATGGTTTCTGTTTGTAGAGATTGGAGAAGAAGTACTTGACAAATCCTGGAAAGTATGAGCTTCTTTACAGCATGGTCAATGAAGAAGTAGCTGCGAAGACAGCCAGAGGTTCTTCGAGCTGCGCTAACGGCCTGCTCTGGCTGACCAGGTTCATATAGCTCTCCATTTGCTATCTCTCTCTCTCTCTCTCCTTTCTCTCTCTTTGTCTCTCTCTATCCATGAGTCTATCCTTCCTTGAATCTTTCTCTCTCCTTGTCTGTCTTGCCATCGATCACTCCGTCTCTATCTCTCTCTCTCCATCTGTCTTTCTATTCACCATTCATTCTCTCTCTCCGGACATGTCTTTCAATCATCTCTCTCTCCCTTCCTGCCTGTCTCTCGTTGCTTAGTATTCTATATCCAGCATTACCTTTCCTCACCATTCTTTTCATTCATCCCTCTTTATTTCTCCATCCACTCAAGCACTGACTCAGTTTCTCTTCTAACCAAATATCATCCAACTTTCCATCTCTCTCTCTCTCCTTCTCTTACGTTCTTCCATCTCTCTCTCTCTGACTTTCTTGTAGCTAATTCCTGTCTTTGTTACTGTCATTCTCTCCCTCTCTCTCTTCTTTCCCCAGCTGCCCACTCTTCAATATCTACCCATCCTTCCATATCTGCCCACTCTCTACTGTCATTCTCTCTACCCATCCTTCCATTTCTCTCTTTTGCTGCACATACATTGATCCATCCTTCCATGCGGCTGCTCTGTCCATCCATGTATCTCTCTACCCGTTCTACTCTCTCTCTCTTGCTACTTTCACATCTCTCTCACCTCATCATGAATTTATGATGGATCCTTTCCATCCATACATCCATGTGGATGATCATGCAGGGCGATGGACTTTCTGGTGGAGCTGTTCCGCAACCTTCTTGAGCACAAAGTTTGGAGCATGGCGCAAGCCTGCACCGAGTCCTACTCCAAGACCCTCAAAAAATTCCATGGCTGGCTCGCCAGCTCCAGCTTCACGGTCAGACTTCACACTTTGCACAAAACCCACCTCTCTGTTAACTGAAACAAAAGAGAGAGAGAGAGAGAGAGAGAGAGAGAGAGGGAGAGAGAGAGAGAGAGAAATAAGAGAGACCCATGAAAGAGAGAGAGTGGGAGATGAAAAGGAGGAAAGGGAGAGAAAGTTTGGAGGAAAACCCAATTCCAAAACTGAACTATGATGAGTGAGAAAGAGGCAGATATTAGAAAAGAGGGAAGTGGAGGAAGACAAAACTAGAGAGAGAAAGAAGAGAGGAATTGACTGTGTTTTATTGGGTGTGGGCAGGTGGCCATGAAGCTGGCACCTGATAGGAAGAAGTTCATGGAGGTGATTACCGGAAACGGCGACGTCAACGAGGATATCGCCGCCTTCTGCACCACCTTCCACCCTCTCCTCATAGAAAACCACAAATTCCTGGTGGGTCCCACTTCTCTCCCTCCGTTGACTTTTGGATTGAGTTGACATTTACTTTCTCTCTCTACAGGCCAGCGTTGACCTCGACGACATGAAAGCGTCGTGAGATCGCCTCCTTCATTCCAAATTGCCACGTCATCTTATTTACAAATAAATGTCAAAACTTGTTTTTTTGCCTCAACGAATCGATGAAGCCTCTTTGAAGAAATAATTTACAGCGATCGGGCTCAATCGTCTACGTTAGAAAAAGAATAAAGCCGAATCGGACGACCCACGTGAGGCCACGTCGATCAAGTGGTTGGGGTTGGGGGCTTCCACCCTCTATGACGGGTTTTGCCTGCCAAATAAGGCCGGCTGCGCCTCCAGCAGGAGTGTCTGACAGAATTAAAAAAATCAATTTGACTAACTCAATTATCATAAAGAATTGAAGATTCAGACATCATCTGGGAGAAAAATATGAACAAACCTTGTTCCTTTTGGGTTCTCGGGCTTCTGTCGCCGCGTCCTCGCCTCCTTCATGCTTCCTCTTCTGAATTAAGAGTAACCGAGTCAGAACAAGGAGAGAGCTCACTCCTATTAATCTATCTACCCATCAATTCATCCATCATCTTCTCTCATTGGCCCATCGACCCATTCATGCATCAATTAATCCATTCACATATAAGTAAAAGTTACCAATCTAACCCTCCATCCATTCACTCCTCATCCATCTGACGATCAATCCACGCATCTATCCATCCATACAGCTATCTATACATGCATCTATCCACCTATCCCTTCATACACACATCGATTTTTTTACCCATGATCCATCCATCCATGCACCTACGTATATATCCCTCATCAGCAAATCATTCTGTCCATCCCTCACTCATACATCTACGCATCTATCTATCCATCCATTTATTAATATATGTAGATAGAGAGATAGAGATGAAATACCTTGTCTTTCTTGTCTCTGTCCTTATCCTTGTCTTTATCCCTCTTTCGGTCTTTGTCTTTGTCTCTGTCTTTCTCCTTGCTCCGGTCTTTGTGGCGATGCTTGTGCTTCTTGTGCTCCTTGCTCTTACTTTCCTTGTCTCGGTGCTTCTTGTGCTTTCTACTTTTGTCCTTGCTCTCCTCCTTCACTTTCCCGCTAACAGTCGGTAATCCTCTATCCTCCTGCAGCAGCCAAAAAAACCCATTATAATGTTTAATCAAATTTTAATATGTGTAACTCTCGATTTGCTTCAAAGAAATCCATTACCATTTACTCTTTCTTTGTTAACAGATAATATTTATCCAACCCAGAGTTAATTCCAAAATAGATAGAATTTCTAACAAGCCGAAGCGTGTGAAATAGAGAGAGATATGGACATGATCGTAGGGTAGCATATATCGAGGTAAGTTGATCAGCATGAAGAATATACGGCTCTCTGAGGATGAGTGGTAGCTAATCCTCTACGACGATGAAAATTTAATCCTCTACGACAATGACAAAATAATCCTCCACGATAATGATTAGTTAATCCTCTATGAAGGATGATGAAGAGTCATCCCCACTTGGTCCACAAGGACTGCAGTGCCTTGCTCAGAGTTCCTCGACAATGATTAGTTAATCCTCTACAGGGGATGATGAAGAGTCATCCTCATTACCGTGCCCTTTGGTGCCAACATGACGACAATGAAATCGTCCTCATTATCTGAAAGACTAATGATGAGTATGACGAACATATCATTGTCAGAAGTTAAGTTGAGACAGCAGCTGGTGCTCCCAATTTTTTCTTTTTCATCGATAAATATTAGTGTCATTGCAAAATCCCATAGCAGAAACAACTAAAAGAGTGAAAATTACTTACAGCAGGGAGTTCCACGGGCGATGCTTCTCGAAATGGGAATGCGAGTCTCAGTGAATCGAGATCGAAGGGCCGAATGCCGGCGCCTGTCTCTCTCAAAGAGGCAAAAGAAGGGGAGATCGAATCGACAACGAACAGTTGTTCTAGCTCCATACCAACCCCATGCCTGATCTCAGTGTCGCCAGGGGCATTATGGAGATAATGAGTCTCTGATATAGGCACTGGCAGTGGCTTCCGGCAGAAGAATTCATGCTGGGCCTCTAGTTTGTAGTGGCTTATGAGATCAACAGCACCATTCAGCTCCCTGGTCCCTGAAAAGTTGATCATAATTTAGAGTGGAATTTGTTATCCGATTGGTGATTAGATAAAACGTACAAATTTATATCTTTGTGATGATCTATTTAACTTGTGATCTGACTACAAACCAAAACTAGGGTATTTCTGTTATTTCTTCCCACAAGGGACATTTCTGCATTTTAACATCGAGGTTGTTTCCCATTAAATATCCAAAGCCAGTCATCAGAATCTCAGTTTCCGAAACGGCCACTTGTGTTGCAAACTTCTTCTATGCTCCGTATTCCTAAGTCTGAGGTGATATTTATTTAACTTCCAATTAGATTGCCGACAACTGTAAATATATTTTGTGTCATTTCAGCTCGTCTGGGGAAATTTTGGGTCTTTTTCTTGGTAGTATTGTTTCCCTTTCAATACTTGTAGCCCCCTAAGGAGAGCAGATAATAACTTGCACCGCAAGTGGCTGATTTTTGGAGGCAGATCCTCTAGGCAGGGGGCTATAGTTTCTAAAAAGGAAACCACCCCGATGACAAAAAGACAATAATGCCCGTAGTGTGCTGCAATGGCAGAATTACTGTAACAGTGGTTGGGAATCTAATCAACTTTATTCTATTGATCTTCTCGTTATGAAAAGAAAGAGCTATAATCCCAGCCAATTAGCCAATTTCATAGGCTTGATCCTTCATATGAAAATCAGTTTTTAGTTTAAATAGTTGTGAAAATATCAGACATTCACCCCCAAATAAACTGGAAGCCAGAGACTAAACCCTTGACCATTAAAAACTCATCACAATTAGGAGTGGATAGTGTGATTCATTGATACTTATCACAACTAGGGCTATTTATTTTCTAGTGAGGGTTGTTTCTCTTTAAATATCAGTAACCCTCCAAAGGAGAGCAGGGAAGAAGTTGGAACAACTGCGCCCGATTCTTGGAAACAACTATTTACTGGGAAACAACTATAATGACGAAAGAAAAAAATGCCCCTGGTGGGCTGAAAAGACAGAAATACTCTAACAATACTTGGGGATCTTTGCAACCTGTATTGCTCTTCCCGTTATGTAGACAAAGAACTACAATGAAAAGAAAACCAAAGCTCCTCGTACCTCTCCCAAATTTCTTTGTATCCGATTCCATTCCATCAAAGCATTTTACTCTGCAGAGAATGAGACAATTACAGAGGCATAATTGGCAAATTTTCATCAAACAGATTGAATTTCTCAAAACATACAGCTCTAGACCCTATCCGACAACAATTCTGGCGTAGATTCCCCATGAAGAATTGAAAATGTAATGAAAGCAAAACCAGGGTACTAACGAGCATGCTTCAATGTAACGTTTCAGCATTTTCTTGCATATGATCACCACATGAATAAGCAGCAGATGACTGACAAGACCGCGACGAATAACTGAGCTAATCTAGACCCTCTCCTTAAAAAAAAATAGCCCTAATTGCAGCCGATTAATTCATATTCGTTTTTGAATATGAACATTTTGAAGATGACAAGAGCTTGCGCGACCAAGCTTTAACACTTATCCCGGAAGTTCGCAACACATAGAGACCAGTTTGTCCGACAAACAAATCATTAAAACCAGAGAATCATAAAAAACAAGGATGAATTCTCCAACACCGCCGATCCCAAAACGCTTACTTCAACAGGCAACCGACCATCTCCGAGCACAAAAAACTAAACGGCTACGAAATTACTTTCCGGCGAGAATACAGCCCAAGGAATCCGGCATTGAGGGCACCGAGTGACTCCAAATACGAAAAACGCCATGATCGCGGGAAAAATACCTAGAAGACGAATCGGGGAAGACGAAGACAGCCCTCCAAGGAATCAAATCAGAAGTGAAGAAGGTTCAAGGCGGACGACCTCGGGGTTCTTCCCAGCGACGCAGAACCCGCGGTGACGAGCCGCCACGCGGGCGATGGGGGAGATTGAGAGGGAAATGGGAAGGGGAGAAGGAGAGAAATCTTGGGTCGATGGTAAGTTTTAAGTTTGGCGAGGGATTTTTCTGGGTTCGCTGGTCTGCTCGCGTTGCGCCGATTTCGGAACAGCTACGCTGTTTCTCTTCTCTCCCTCTTCATCACCTGGAGTGTTGTGAGGAGAAGGGCCAACGGGTCGGGTTCGGATCCGGGTCCGGGTCCGGGCCCGGGTCATCTTACCGATAACCTGCCCTCACTCTTCTATGCGTTTTTGCCTACATGATAATAATAAATATGTTTTTTGTTTTGTTCATGTCGAAGAAATGTGATTCTCGTGGGACTTGAAACATAGTGTAAACAAATATGATTTTGTAAGAGTGAGTTGGGACTTGAAACATAGTGTAAACAAATATGAATTTAGCTAATCATTCAATAATGCATTTTTGCCTGCATGGCAATAAATATGTTTTTTGTTTTGTTCGTGTTGAAGAAATGTGATTCTCGTGGGACTTGAAAAATCGTGTAAAAAAATATGATTTTGTAAGAGTAAGTTGGGACTTGAAATATAGTGTTAGCAAATAGAATTTAGCAAATCATTCTATATGCCTTTTTGCCTGCATGGCAATAAATATGTTTTTTGTTTTTTCATGTTGAAGAAATGTGATTCTCATGGGACTTGAAACATACTGTAAACAAATATAATTTTTCCTAATCACTCTACCTGGGACTTGAAAAAATATATGTGGTTTTTATCAGGATAAAGATATTTGAGTTGGGACTTGAAACATAGTGTAAACAAATATGAATTTAGCTAATCATTATATATGTCTTTTTGCCTACATGGCAGTAAATATGTTTTTTTGTTTTGTTCATGTTGAAGAAATGATTCTCATGGGACTTGAAACGTAGTGTAAACAAATAAAATTTTTGCTAATCACTCTACATGGGACTTGAAAAAATGTGTGTTCTTGTTCAGGATAAAGACATTTGAGTTGGGACTTGAAACATAGAGAAAAAAAATATGAATTTTAGCTAATCATTGCATCTGGGATTTATTTTGTTTTGTTTATGGTAAATAAATGTGATTCTTATAGTTATTAATTATATCTGGTATTTTGCCTACATGGAGATGAGTATATATTTTTTTGTATAATACAAAGAAATGTGACTCGAGACTTGAAGCATAGTATAAACAAGTAAAGTTTTAGCTAATCATTTATTCTTGCTAATCACTCTTGGTGGTTTATTTCCTACGTGAGAATAAATATAATATATGTTCTATTTATGATAAAGAAATATGATTCACTTGGGACTTGAAAAATAGAGTGAATATATATGATTTAACTAATCATCCTTAAAGCTATTTTTTTAATACACATTCAGGTTATTCATTTGAGTTGCCAGCCAAGCTATGAGGAAAAAATCATTTTTTCATTCATTTACCGCACCCTGGTCCTATATTTTCTCATTTTGTTACTAATAAAATTGTATCACCATCAACAGGTAAGAGCTGGTGTGTTTTTTCACATGGCGACAAGGTAAGACACCTTTTGAAATGTGGAAAACGGGGTTACTTCTGAAGGATAATCATTTTAAATTGATATATTAATGTATAAAATAAAATCAATTTATGGGCCATCGACCAGATCTTATCTAAGTATCATAAATTTTTGTCGTCATATTCTAAACTGAATTTCCAGAATAACTTGTATAGTGTTCCGTTCTGTTTCGATATGATTTTTCAGTATCCTTTTTAATTTTATCAGCCTCTGATTGACGTATGTCAGTTCCACACATTTTTATTTGGACGAATAGAATATTAAAATCTTGTACATAAATAAAAACCACAATACTTAACCTGAGCTTGGTTTCTTGATTTCTCGTTACTTAACATGATGACATTCATGGATATCTTCAAAAGCTAAACTAGTTGGGTAATGTGAATAATTATTTGGAAAATAATAATTTAATAAAATTAAAATTTACAAATTCAAATTTAAAACAGAAGTCCTATTTATGGATATTATACGCTTTTAGTACCTCGTGTTAAGAAAACAAGAAATTGGGTATATTTTATTTCATGTTGATATTTGTAATACTTATGATCATGTTCCCAAAGAATATGATCATATGTATATTTTAAAGAAATGAAGAAAATTTCATAAACCAAAATAAATATTGATGTTTCATTAACACCTTTTAATGTATCTATTTTCATATAGTGATATTTATGCTAATGATGTATCATAGTATTATCTTCATATTATTCCATCGTTAATCACAGCCTTCATGGACACATTTAACGGAATACGGTTTGGATACGAAACTAATTAGATATATCAATGATGTGCCACAACTATAATTAGCACCACTTTACTCACTCCCTTTAAGGTTTTACAAAGTGATTAAGGGTTGATCCACAGAGAGAAAGTATTAGATCAATGTTATTTTGGCAAAAAATAGTAAAAAATTTTAAGGCGATTTAATGGAAAAATATATATTTGATGGCAAAAACATGTGGTTTATTCAGTAAAATGGAAGAAAATATGTAAAAGTAAATTCAATAAATGAAAGTAAGATTTATTTATTATTAATAAAGGTTAAAAATTTTATATGAATTTAAATTTTTTGGAATATTTAGGACAATATTCTGAAATTTATTACTGTTAACTTATGCCCTTTCTGGCACCCTGGTGGGACTGGTGGCAAAAATGGTGTGTGGTTTGGATTGACAAAACAATGTGGGCCACGGAATTAGGCAGCAGCATGTAGTGTAATAAAATGCCAAAGCTTTTGTAACATGTGAATTTTTTGGATGTGGTTGGTCGTGTTGGAAATATCTGGATCTTGGGTATCTTGTGAAATGATAAATTCCCTATGATGACAAGAGAAACAGGCAAAAAAGTTTAAATTGAACTCACTAAGCTTTTTGTCGCATAGATTAGGGCCTAAGATTGTGTTCTTTCTTATTTTTCTCCAGATCAGAGTATGGATTATCCCCCTTAAATATGATACAATCAGGAGACAATGGAACCAAGAATACTAATTCTTTCCTGTTGTCAAGAAAGAGCGGGGACATAATTCAAGGAGGGATAAAAAGAGGGAAAACAGAAGTTTAAATATAAGAGCCCTGATGCACTAAGCACTTATATTGTAATCTAAATATTTGGAGGACTGTGATATCCTGAATGTATCCTCGACTCACATTCTCACCCATCCTTCAATAGGAAAATATCACCCAAAGTTGAATAATGGTGCTAGTTCCACAAAAATTGCTTCCTGCTGACATGGTCTATAAAAAGGGCTAAGTTATTCATTTTCTTAAACTTGAGTATTGGGTCTCCCTGGTTTGGTCATGGATTGGGACCTCCCTCTTCTCAAAATTTCATCTATAAAAACCTCAATAAAATATAAAATAATTATGCTTGACTCAAATGAATCAAATGGGGCCAGTCCCATAACTAAATATGGAGAAATAGGACTTGGTAAATAATTCATGATTTTAATAATTTATTTATAAGTGAGGACTATACATGTTTAATGTAAAATAAATGACAAAATTAAGCATAAATGAAAACATTTATTAGTATTAACTTTATGTTATCAATTTCCCATTCTTCTTGTTGGCCCATGATCCTACAATTTGGCGACCGTGTGGACGGCAATGGATGGGTCCTAAAGTTCCTATATGGTATTGGGCCTTTGGCGACACTTCACTTTGGTCGCTGATCAGTGGGAACACCAGTCATGGTCCAAGCTGAAATGGCCGCATAATGGGTTTTTGCAGTTGACCTCTAGTCTCCTCTGAAGAGTTTTTTCCTTTTATTTGGGAAAAATATTATGGGCAAACAATATTTAATCTATGCCAAAAAATCTATTTTTCTATAAAAGTTCCCAAAATATTAAAAATAGGAAGTTGTACTCCAAAAAATGTGTAATTCCTCCAATTATTTTTTTATAAAATACAAGTAAAACTAAATGTCAAAAATTCCAAATCTGATATTCTTGAAATAACATTATTTTAAGAAAGACACGAGAATCACGCTGCATAAATTTTTTTATAAAATACAAGTAAAACTAAATGTCAAAAATTCCAAATCTGATATTCTTGAAATAACATTATTTTAAGAAAGACACGAGAATCACGCTGCATAAAATATGATACATAATATAACATGAAGTGAACTAATTGAATTTATTAATTAGAAATATATCGACGAACAAGATACTATTCAAAACATCGAAATACTTAAGTAATAGTTTTCTCATGAAAATGTTTAAAAGTTCACAAAAAATTTAATCATCATTGTTTCACGACTTCTTTGTTCCATAAAAATGTTGCGTTATTCAATATATTCATTGACGTAGCAAGATATTGATGTAGAGGGCCATACTCCAAAATTTTGAATTATTAAGTTATGTGCTATTACTTGGAAATTTTCGAATAATTTTATAAATGATCAAGTCACGAATTATTCTGTAATGATTTTGTTTCACCGAAAATTAATATTAGCACTCAGTTGATTGATATAAGTATAGAGTTACCATTGTGTGGATCAATACTGATCAAAGTCATGAAAATACAATAGACTTGTCAACCTAAATCAAAAGCTTACTAGAGTAGGCTGATGATTGAACAACCTGATCTTGGAAATGATCAAAACAGACTTATGGATCCGTTTCCCGATCAGATTCAAGGCAAGCAGATGGATCCATCAACCTATGAACCTGATCGAGCCACATACCCATTACCCTACTTTAGTTGGATTCATGACTCGTTGATGGTTCCATCGACATGATTACTTATTTAATTTGGATTAGTGCATGATCAATGATGATAATGTATGCAACAAAATTGAATCACAATCATACCTTTAAAACTAAGTAAAAAATGATAATTGAAACATCTTGCATAGAGTTGAAATTTATTTCATTTTGGTTCTTTGAATGAGTCATCATGAACTCCCTTATGGTCTGGTCTCAAAACATATATATTATGTCCTTAGCATGTTGAACCTGTTCATCTTCAAGTCGACAAGAAACACCATCACTCGGGGATGGATATTCTATCTGTTTTTGTCTCCCTAGGTGGGGATGGAACCCATGGAGATAGGGAGGGTACCCAAGAAAATACATACTTCATTTGGGGTTTCCTAATTTTATTAGTTGGAAATTTTCATAAAAACCACCATAGCTTAAGTATAATTATGCCATCCAATAAGCCTTATGTGTGTGACCTTGTAAGCCCATTTATCAGTCTAATTAATGACTCCATAAGCCCAACAACTCTTTATTGGCTTCACTAAACAATAGGAAACATACACGTTAATCAATTTAGTTCAATCAATTGTCGATTTACTTAATCTGAGGTGCCAAGCTGCATTGCACAATCCAGAGTGATACCTTGTCAAGAGTACCTTGTTAAGAGTGATACCTGATGACTCTAAAATATGTCATCAAATAATCAAGTTCTTAAGTTTAAATTCATTACAATTATCTTGTGAATTCATGCTAAGTTCATGCATATGTATTGTTTTATGAAATCACTAACCCCACTTGATTCTTTGAATCAAGTGGAATATATTTAACATTTTATGGCTAGTGAACATTCAGAAACAGGTTAAGAAGATCAAGGAAGAGAGGAGGATCAAGAGAAGTGGGCAAAAATTCAGTGGCAAAATTACGAAAATGCCCCTGGGCATGACTTAAGAGAAAACCTATAAATACTCTCTTGAGAGAGGAGTTTAGGTGTTCAGAATTTTCTCTAAGGAAACAAGGGCTTGGAGAAGAGGATTTCTGCACCCTCCAAGAGCTGCTGAGCATTGGAGTTGGGAGGAGAAACAAGCTGAAGATTATCTGAAGATCGAAGACCTCCACCTCGCCGCAAGGAAGTGACCTTGGTTGGAGTGAGTTCTTCAGTTCAGTGGTGTACTCTTCCCATTTCAGACAATCTCAGTTGGGGCTGGAGAATCATCAAAGGTTCTTCAGCATTTCCCAATCTGTGTTGTTGCTTTGTGTTAGTTTGAATATCAGTTCATAGTTTTTGTGTTTGTTTGTGTTTGTTTATTCCTTTGTTCAAGCTCCTATCAATCTACTCCACCTATCAGAAACCTATCTGCATAAACGAAAGTTTGCTTGAGCTCCTGTGCAGCGCAAGGGGCAGGCACCTGTGCGCGCACGCCACAGGCACCGCTGTGCGCTCGCGCACAGCAGCTGCAACCGCTGGTCGCACGGGCTTGTGCGCTTGCGCCGCAAGTGTTGCCGCACACCCGCGCGGACGTGCAACACACTTGTTCGAGCGTGTTGCAGGCGGGTGGGCGCTTTTGAGGCCGTGGCCGCGAGCTTGTGTCGCGCAGCCACGAGCCCACTCTGTGTGCACGCAGCTGCTTGCACCGCAAGCAGTTGTGAGCTCGTGCAGCTTCCCCCTGCGAGCTGCAGGTTCTGGTCGTGCATAATCAAACACCTGTTAGGTGTTTGATGAATTGACTAGACCGTAGTTGCAGCCCATTTCATTATTTAATTGAAACTATAGGATTCTGCTTGTGGTTAAACTCAGATTCTAATCTTGCGGAGTAATCCTGAGTGGTACAAGCTACTGGAAGAATTATCGAATTGGACTGTAGATATTTCTTTCCATTGCTGAAATTCAACATTCTGATCTGATAATTCAAAGTGAACCGAATACATTTTATGCTGTTTCTCTGCTCCCTGAGGATCGACCCTCACTCTCCCTAAGACGTGAGGTTATAAATTTTGTTATATAAGCTCTCAACCTCACACGATTATCTTGCTAAATAACCAGTAAAAATCACAGTAAAATTGAGCTTATCAATACCTCCTAGATTGACTTATGGTATTGCTACTTTTTCCACATATTTAGTAATGATGTATTTGGGAAATCATACAAGACTTCAGATCATCTTCCTCGAGTTCTGTACCCTTATATTGAGGGTGAACAAATCATGCAATTACCTTTGTGGACTTTTTGTTGTATTCAAGAAAATAATATTTGGAATCACATGATTAGGTTCCTGAATGTTTTAATCAAAACACAATCATCCATCCTCAAGAATTCATTATATTATGGACCACTTGTATAATTGTGACATGAACTAGCTTGGTTAATTAGTTATAAGGCCATGTGTAGATTCATATGGATCAATTAAGCGAACTCTTCATTTAAAGAGCAGCCACTATCTCCCCTTGGTATCTTATGAACCCATTTTTTGGTTGTTTAATTGCCATTTATACTTGAGTAAACCATTACAATTTTATAAGACCTTTACTCATAAAATAGTTTGACTATTTAGAGACAAGAAGGGTTATCTCCACCATGAGTGGATATTGGAGTTTTAATGTGTTCTTCATGATAATTAGGGAATTAGAAGAGACATTTTAATAAATTTTGAATATGGTGATTTGAGGTGGATGGTATTGATAAATATATAAAACAATAAGTGAATATACATATTTATTGAATTTTAATTAATAGTCATGTGGAATGATGATGAGGGTGTTATGGATTTAATATGATTGATGAATTAATGTAGATGTATATATGTTGAGAAGAAGAATGATGTCATTTGCACACACAGACTCACCGTAGGCCTCTACGTTATTCTAGGATTAAAGTATTTTGTGATAGCTTGAGAGCCACTGAATGGATTTTCTCTCTCCTTGTTAATCTACGTCCTGGATTTTCATTGTAGCACATAATTTTTGGAAACCCAAAAAAAGTTATATACCCCATTAAATCATTCAATTTTTTTTATTCAGAAATATATTAAAAATATATTTATTCTGATTTAGAACATAAAGTATCTTTGAATGCAATATCAAAATATTCTAAAAAATGTTCGTACATATAAATGATTTTTATCTCAGGAAATTTATGTCACCTGTAAAGTCTGACTTTTAAATTTATTTTCCTTTTAATGTGATGTCATGAAGTACCAAAATCTGAAAAATCAGAATATCATTCTAAAAATAGAGTCGATCATTTTAAGACTGATAACATGCATATATAAGAGTAAAAATGTAAATTATAAAATTAACCTAATAATTAGTGTGTTATCAATATCCTTGCATTAAATATTTCAAGATCAACCATATTTCTTTGAGAGAGATAATATAGTGTTATTGTATATAGATATTTTGATGCCCTTCTTGAATATCCTACTAATAATAATCTTTAGGATATGGATTTTGAAAAATAATTAATCAACCTATAATGATATTATAGTTACACATATCTTGGTCTTCATTATAAGCATCATACATACAGAATAACAAATATCATTTTATTATTCAATGTCCATCGGGATGTGTAATGCGTGATTGACTTCAATGCTATATACTTTCATACGCTGTCAATTACATTTGACTATGATCATTTATTTTATTAGAGCATGTCAATTATGATCATTTATTATTTCCTATTTGAATGAACCCATTGGCTTTCTTTTGAATCATATCATACTATGGAAATGGATCCATTGGTTTGCTTTTGAATATGATCATAGTAGGCACCAATAAATGTTTTATGGGTACTTCAACTTGAGGATTTTGGAAAAAAATAGATGCCGGGGAGGGAAAAACATGAATTTTTTCTAACATAGGCTATTGTTGCCTCCTTTTATGTGGCCGTAAGTAGTGATCCACAATGGATTCAGGTGGATGGGATGGAATGATCTAAACTAAGGGAGTTGAGAAGAAAATGACTATATGTGTGGGTAATCATGGTCTTGATTGACTTTTTCTGAAATTGATTATGCATCAGAATATCAAAATGAAGGTAGATATAAAAATTGAAAACATAAATAGAATAAAAAAAATCATCTTTACATGGACCAAAGGTGGAATTATTGATTTTGTAATTGATCCTCTTCAATCCGTTCAGAGCATTGGATCTCCTCTTCTTTCCATCAAAATATGTTTCCAGATGTCCATTTTCCTCTCCATCTAGTCTCATTAGTATGTGTATCAATTAAGGGTTCCCCTTCATGGAAAATTTCATGAAGTCCCATCCTTCAGAACAAGAGATTTAATGGGATTTTAATAAAATCCCATTAAATTAGAGTATATCCACTAATTTTTAAAAATACGATGTACGACCCCCTAGGCTCATGAAATCTTTATTGGCTAATCATATTAATTGGTTATTAATTAATGAAGGATTTAGCTAACATGATCAATAGGTTGAGTTTCCAGCCACGAGGGTGCTAAGCTACACCTCTTATCATTTTTTTGCTTCTTTTATTTGTCACACTCACTCTATTTGAATAGTTCTCACTCATACACATGTCATGAAATATTTTATTTAACTCATTCTACTAAAATTTATTCTTACTATCCTTATTATTGACTCTTGTATGTCTATTATTATCTAGGAAAACTAAAATGTTTAAGTTGTACAAGCACAGGAGAAATATTTCAGCCATATTTTCTCATCGAACAAGATTATGTGGATAGTGTTTTGAAGTAAAATATATTGATTGATTATTATAATCTTACTTTCTTGTATAAAATATATTTATTCACTATTCTACTATTTTTTTACTGTCCTTATTCTTATGTCTTGTATTGCTAACATGATCTGGGAAAACTAAAATGATTAAGGTGCACAAGCACATGAGAGATATTTCAGCCATATTTTCTCATCAGACAAGATTGTGTGGATAGTGTTTTAAAGTAAAAATATATGTATTTACTATTTTGTGTCTTTTATACATTTTCAAATATTTTTCTTAATGCGCGTCCCTGTTTCAGATATCTATAATATATAAAAAATTAGAGCCCCTCTAATAAAAATTCACGAACTAATGTTCTAAGCTATTATAATATAATTGGAGGTGATGATTATGGGAATTAAGGTTGGAGTAGAGGTTACAAAATAGCTTGATTTATGTTGGAGAAAATTATAGCTAGTTTTCATTCCACTCTACATAATCCAGGCTCTAGGTAATTTAAATGCATTATAAATTCTTTGGAGACACATTAATAAAAATGAAATATTTTTCTAAAATTTTGAAATATTTATAAAAATAAGGACAGTTTTAGAAATATATTAATATAGTTTAGACTAAATGATTTACCCAGTCAGAAATTAAAAAGGGATTATCGAAATAGGATCACATAATAGGCTCAGCATATGCATTAAAATCTCGATGATAACTCTAAAGATATGTGTGCAATGCTAAACTAGGCAATAGACCATGTAACATGAAGAGAAAACTTTAAGATCAAAATAAAGGTATAAAATTGATTAGAGTGTCCATCAAGGATCAGATTATAAGTATTAATTTTTTAATGGAATTTTAATGTGTGTTTCTGTGTTTGACTGCATCATGTATCATCTTTTTGAGAAAAAAGGACTTGTGGCTCATATTTTATGATATTAGGCATCAATTTGTCTCTTTAGTATTTATTATATTTTTGGGTGAAGATTTAGGAAGTATCCCTTCTAAATTTATGACTATGCATTAGCTTGAAAACTAAAATAAAATAAAATTTCCTAATTCCTTCCATTCTATCCCCCTTCACTTCATATATATATACATGCTTATAAATATAAAATTATTAAATAATATATAGTAAAATAAGTAAACTTTAAATCACCTTACTCAAAAGCCATGATCTGATCCTAAAACATATTGTATCCTACAAAATTTCCTCATGTTTGATTGGAACTCTACCAAATTATGGTAGAGATTATGGGGGAAAAACTCTAATAAAAAAGGTCACCAATGCACTATTAAACCACAGCCTTCTCATCTCACATCATAAGGAAAGCTCAAGTCACCCATGAAATATACATTTTATAAATGTTAGACACCTGTTTACAAATGAAATATAAATAAATAAGTGTAAAGATAAACTATGAACAAATGCACTTTGCATGCCATGTATCAAAACATATTTTTGTATAAGTTTTGAAAAAACTCACACTGTCCGTGTGCCACAAAAAAAATTGATGATAAAATTATTTAATCACAATCACTCGTCTAATGAACTCCACGGTTCCAAAATTGATGACATTTCAAGCGTTTCTGCTTTGTTGAATTGATTTTGGATCTCTAAACCTAGCCAATAAAATCCTTTACATACTTGGCTCGCATCTGACAAAAATGATGGATATGACTTTGGTTAGATATTTCGTGAAATGAAGCAATCTCATTTGGGTAAAGGGGTAAGATGTTAGGGACTTGTTACCTTTTGAGAAACAGGGACACGTCTAAAGGATAATAATAGTGGCAGTGTATATGGTACTCTTGAAAGATAGATATTGATGCGTCCTCGAGGTCATAAAAGACAGCTAAATGATGAATTATTGATATACATTGTTATAACACTCCTAGTTATGACATAGAAATGGACTTATGGCGGACTAGATGGAAATTTATCTTCGTGTCAAACTAAAGGCGATTCTTCAAAACTTGAGGAGAGTTAAGGTGAGATTGTTAAAAATGCAGTTGATTCACCTAGATCATAGAAGGCCAGAACTCCATCCGCTCTAAACTCACTAGTTTTGATCCCCATAAAACCAGAGCTAATTGACCTTGGTTTTCCATGATACCTAGATCATAGCATGATCTCCAAAAATACAGAATCCTAAACCTCATAAAGGAAACAATATGAATGCACATTTTTAGCATCTGTCCTATATGGGATACACCATGATATATGTACACACAGCACCTCTAGGAGCATCCATGTCAGCAGGGAGAGCATCAGAAAAACATCAGAATAACCTATCCTCTGAGGTCATCAAAGTGACAGTGTTCTAGTGCTAACATAACATGGTAATTTATATTGTTAACATGGTCTTTGTATTTTAACATTATTTTTATAACTTTTTTAGCTTGGTTGAACTCATAGATATAAGGTTCATGGGTTCAACTTGGTCAGTAGATATGCAAGGTTTTCATAATTCTCATTCAAAGCCTTCTTGAACATATTAGGTGACTTCTGTATTATCACAACTTTATGTTTGAAGAGAACATAAGATATGGGACTTTATTTGTGACTATCTCCAATACCTGGTCTAGGAACCTAGTTGGCCTTTGAAGTGATTAGGGTGATCTGGGTTAAATGGGTGTCACGTGTGTGTTTTGTTGGTTACTTTTAGTGTAAGATCAAGAGTTGAAATATAAATTTGTGTTTGACACTCATATCTGCCGAATTGACACAACACTCATCGTCAAAGGTCAACCCAGCAAACCAATTGACTAGTCTTTTAAGTTTGTTTTCTTATTGAGCCTATCAGCTTGATAATTAAATATAAGTTATTCATTGAATGTAATATTTTTGTATTTTACTAATTTTGTTACAAAAGTTGCCACTTGTAACTTTAACACCATTAGGGTAATTGATTATGGTTTAATGATAGTTTTGTTAGATAATATTTGGGGCTGGTTTAAATATTATTTATGAGTTAAAAGAATTTCAGAAATTACATTGATCTAAACAAGGTATGAATATAATGATTATAAACAGTATGATATAGATATTTAAAACATATATTAAACAACTAATATGATATAGATATTTAATACAGGAATCCAGGTGATGAAGATCCCTAAGATTGATACGTGGGTCTACAAGTGTTTTACTCCAAATTAAATGCTTATCTCTAAAATTGAATGGTGCGATAGAAGTTGGCTTTGATATAATTTTGCAAGTCATCGATTGTCTTTTCTCTATCTCTCTCTCCAGTCTTTCAATCTACCTATTTTTCTATCACAAATACGTGTAGATTCTATGTTGGATCTAAGGTGGTCAATCAGTTTTCTTCCTTCCAGCAAGTATGATCAGATGAGAAGATTACTTCCGCTTCTCGTGGACTTTTTTCTTTCAATTCTGATTTATGAATCCCCCTCTTAGTGAATTATTCACACGCCAAAGGGCCTCTTTCAAAAAGCATAAAAAAGTTAAAATTGGACCAGCAGATCCCTCTCTCCAGCACAGGAACAGAGAATATTTTTAACTAAGATGGTCGTGAATTTTTAAGTCGGATCATACTGTTTCCCACAGGTTGGCAGATTAGGGATAACTTTTTAACTTCCAAGAGGTGCAAGGGCCATATGATCATGGAACCATGATAAGATGAGGAAAGCATGAAGTGCAGGGTATAAATCGTCAAATTTGGACTGCACCCGGACTAAGTTGTGCAAGATTGCGATGCTTTCCACATTCCCAACGAGTATGACTTCATCGCAGGCCAAGGATCCGGCTTAGGATGAGTCCAAGACAAAGATTCTTTCCGGCTGATCATTTCTACGACGATGGGGAAGACAAGATTTGCAATCTTTGATGAATCTTTTCACCAGAGGAAGACAGACGACGATCACTGAGTAGCTGGGTGGGCGAGAATTTCTGCACAATCTGCAAATCAGGAATCCCAGAGCTCAAGTCATTTGATAAATATTAACATAATAGCATTCTGAATTAGTATAGATATCATGTGATCTATATACATCTATTAATGAAGACAGCTTATGTGTCAATAAATCGACACGTCCCAAACATATTAACTGAATTCAGATCGCTATTAAGGCTGCTATAAAAGACAATATCTGCATTTTATTTGACGTTCTTAAAGTAAGAGAACTGGACAGGAGTCAAGGATTCCAAGAAAGAATGAAAGAAACAGAGAAGATGGTCACCTTGGAGCAGGAATGGCCAAAACGTCTGCACCATCTGCAAAACAGGACTCCAAATTTAAGCTCAGTTAATTATTTGACAGACACAAGACATATAATTGCAAACCTGGAGATGATATACCAGGAAGCAGTGGGGTTGTGATCAGGGATATCCTAGAGCTCTGTTCTTCCTGGGAGAGGAGAGGGAGAAGCTGGTCATCGGGCGGCGGCGGCGGCGCCGGAGGAGAGCCTCTGCTGGCGGTCAAAGAGATCGTCGGCAATTGCCCGCCGGAGGGTCTCGGCGGAGTAGACGAGGCTCCTCTCCGCCTCGACCGGCCTCGCCGGCGGCGGCGGCGGCGCGTTCTCCCTGGGGTCCCTCCAGGCGTAGGCCTCCTCGTCCTCCGGCTCGCCGGCGATCTGGCATATGTTGTGGAGCACGCAGCACGCCACGACGGTCTGCGCGGCGTGATCGGCGCCGACGTCGAGCTCCCGGAGGATGCGCCACCGCCCTTTGAGCAGCCCCAGCGCCGCCTCCACCGACGCCGCCCGGCCCTTGGCGGCGGCGGCATCGAACGCCCTCTCCGCCGCCGCGGCGGGGGCGGCGTCGCCGAAGGGCGTGAGGAGGAAGGGCAGCAGGGGGAAGCCGTGGTCGCCGACGACGAAGGGCCGGACCGGGACGCCGCGCACGGCGGCGACGGCCTCGCCGAGGATGTCGCCGCCGGCGAGGCGGCGGTAGAGGAGGCTGTCGCGGAAGTGGGCGGCGTCGTCGGCGGCGCCGGGCGCCTTGACGCAGACGTCCCAGAAGATCTTCCGGGCGTCGGCGACGGTCTGGAGGAGCACGGCGGGGAAGCCGCGGCGGGTGCGGAAGGCGGCGGGGGAGGCGGCGGGGGCGCGGCGGAGCCGAATTGGGGAGGCGGCGACGGCGCCGCAGGCGGCGGGGAGGGCGGTGAGGTCGCGGAAGCTCTGGACGGTCTGGAGGAGGCGGTGGCCGGTGGGGACGCGGACGTAGTCGGGGTAGAGGCGGGTGGCGAGGAGGCGGGTGACGGCGTTGGTGGCCTTGGCGACGAGGGCCGGGGCGAGGCGGTGGGAGCGGGAGAGGGCGGCGGGGGAGGCGGCGCCCGAGAGCCGGGCGAGCGAGAGCGACACTACCAAGGCGGGCGGCAGGGGGAGGGCGATGGCCGCGAGGTGCGGCGAGAGGGTCTCGACCAGGGCGGCGAAGACGGGGTAGGAGAGGCCGTACTGGGAGCGCCATTGCCGGTCGCGGGCGGCGGGGTCCATGGACCAGATGCGGCCCGAGGAGAGGGACTGGAAGGCGGCGGAGGGGGAGCGGCGGCGGCGGCGCCGCCGGGGGGGGTCGGGGCGCCGGCGCTGGCCGCGGGAGGCGGCGTAGGAGAGGGCGGCGGCCACGGCGAGGAAGAGGAGCGGCGCCGGGGAGGCGGCGGCGGAGGAGGATTGGAGAGGCGAAGGCCCGCCGACGGCCGCGGCGCTGGCGGCGGCGGCGGCGGCGGCGGCGAGGGTGGACGGCGAGGCCGCCGCCGCCGCGTCGGAGAGGAGCGGGTGGAGGTGGTTGTGCAGCAGCAGCAGGTTCGACAGCACCAGCAGCACCGCCGGATCCATGATCAAAGATGATGATGATGATCAAAGATGATATTGATGATCGAAAGGAAGATGGGGGAGATCGGCGAGGTTCTCAAGAAGGGGGCGGCGGGAGGGCGAGGGGAAAGACTGTCTTCGCTTAGGGTAGGAATTTACGGGGGGGTTGCTGAGAGTGCCACGTACCCCCTTGTTCGCCCCTTGCTTGATTTCTCTGGTTCACGCATGAGGGATTTCTACTAAGGAGAAGAAGCTAGAAGAACAAGGGAGAGAAGAAGAGGAAAGGAGAGGTGGGTATGAGAAACTAAAAGTAGATAGAAGAAAGTAGAGGAATAAGAAGAAGAAGAAGAGGAGGAGAAGAAAAGGCTAGAAGAAGAAGATGAAGAAGCTAGGGGAATCTAGAGGAAGAAGTTACAAGAAGAAGAAGACATAAGATACTAGAAGAATAAGACGCCATGACACAATATGAAGATTGAAGACATAAGATGAAGATTGAAGTAGCAAGAAGAAACTCAAAACTAGAAGAAGAAGAAGAAGAGGAAGAAGAAGAAAGTAAAGCAAGAAGAAGAACCTAGAAGATTATAAAGGTAGTAGGAGAAGAAAAGAAGAAAAATAAGTAGTTATAAGATACTAGAAGATGAACCTAAGAAGAAACTAGAGGAAAGAGAGGTAGGTGTAAGAAACTATAAGGAGCTAGAAGAAGAAGAAGCTATATGAAACTAGAAGTAGATAGAAGAAGAAACCTAAAGAAGAAAAAGAACAAGAATAAGCAGCTAGAAGATACTAGAAAACCGAGAAGAAGAAGAAGAGAAGAAGGGAAAGAAGGAGAAGACAACGAAGAAAGAAGGCGAAGATATTGGGGAAGAGAAAGGAGAAGAAAAGGCAAGAAGAAGATGAAGAAGAAGCTAGGGGAATCTAGAGGAAGAACCTACAAGAAAAAGGTCGAATTAGTAGCTATAAGAAACTAGAAGAAGAAGAAGCCATAAGATGCTAGAAGAAGAAGAAGAAGAAGCTAGAAGAAGATGACTATAGAAGAATTAGCTAGAAGAAGAAGAAGATGGAAGCTAGAAGGAAATGAAGTACGAAGAAAAAGATAGAAGATAAAGCAAGAAGTAGAGAAGAGAAGGTGGAGATGAGAAGAAAATAAGTAGCAATAAAAAACTAGAAGAAGAAGAAGCTAAAAGAAGAAGAAGATGGATAGAAGCTAGATGAAACTTAAGTAAGAAGAAGAAGCTAGAAGATAAAGCAAGTGGAGAACAAGAAAAGAAGAAAAATTAGTTATAAGATACTAGAAGAAGAAGAAAAAGAAGCCATGGAAAACTTGAAGAGGACGAAGCTAGGAGAAACTAAAGTAGGAAGAAGAAGCTAGAAGATACTAAGAAAGAAATAGGAGAAGGAGAGAAGAAGAAAGAGAAGGAGAGAAGAAGAAAAGGCAGTATCTATAAGAAACTAGGAGAAGAAGCAAGAAGAAGATAAAGATAGAAGTAGCTAGGAGAAGAAGCCGGAAAAAACTAAAAGAAGCTAGGAGAAACTAAAAGAAGAAGATGGACAGAAGCTAGAAGAAACTTAAAGAAGAAGAAGCTAGGAGAAACTAAAAGAAGAAGAAGCTAAGAAGAAGACAGATAGAAGCTAGAAGAAACTAAAAGAAGAAGAAGAAGAAGCTAAGAAGAACACAGATAGAAGCTAGAAGAAACTAAAAGAAGAAGAAGAAGAAGCTAAGAAGAACACAGATAGAAGCTAGAAGAAACTAAAAGAAGAAGAATAAGCTAAGAAGAACACAGATAGAAGCTAGAAGACACTAAAAGAAGAAGAAGAAGAAGAAGAAGCTAAGAAGGAGACAGATAGAAGCTAGAAGAAACTAAAAGAAGAAGAAGCTAAGAAGGAGACAGATAGAAGCTAGAAGGAACTAAAAGAAGACATATAGAAGCTAAGAAGGAGACAGAGAAGCTAGAAGACACTAAAAGAAGAAGAAGAAGAAGAAGCTAAGAAGGAGACAGATAGAAGCTAGAAGGAACTAAAAGAAGACATATAGAAGCTAAGAAGAAGACAGAGAAGCTAGAAGACACTAAAAGAAGAAGAAGAAGAAGAAGCTAAGAAGGAGACAGATAGAAGCTAGAAGGAACTAAAAGAAGACATATAGAAGCTAGAAGGAACTAACAGAAGAAGCTAATAAGAAGACAGATAGAAGCTAGAAGATATTAAAAGAAGAAGCTAAGAGGGAGAAAAAGAGGAAGAAGAAACCACAAGAAGAAGAAGAATAAGGTAGAACAAACTAAAAGAAGAACAAGAAGAAGCCACAAGAAGAAGAAGAAGAGGGCAGAACAACCGAAAAGAAGAACAAGAAGGAGAAAAAGAGGAAAAAGAAAACACAAGAAGAAAAAGAAGAAGAAGGCAGAACAAACTAAAAGATGAACAAGAAGAAGAAGAAGAAGGGAGACGAACTCTACAATCACCAAGCTCCGCAAACGCCACCCATCAGGAAGAAGAAGAAGAGGCGGCCACGGTCCTGGCGAAGCGCTTGAGCGACTCCCCGGAGATGACCCTTCGGGCGGCGAGCTCCCCGGCCATCTCCATAGCCTCCGCCCTCCGCCCTTTACAAGCCAACCCCTCCACCAATATCACATACGTCGCCTCATTCGGCCGGCACCCCTTCCCCACCATCCCCGCCAGCGCCTCTATCGCCTCCTCCACCCTCCCCACCTTGCAATACCCCAAAATCACCGCATTATACGTTATCACGCTCGCCCTGAACCCCCCCCGCCTCTCCATCTCCCCCACCAACTCCTCCGCCTCCCCCGCCATCCCATCCCTGCACAGGCACGACACCAGCAAGTTATAAGTCACCTCGTCGAAGCCCACTCCTTCCTTGGCCATTTCGGCCACCATCTCCACCGCCCTCTCCCTCTTCCCTTGGCTCCACAGCCCGCCCACCACCGCGTTGTACGAGCTCGAGTTCTTCCCCTTCATCTGTCTCAGCACCTCCACCGCCTCCTCCGCCATCCCCTTCTTGCAGAGACCCCCCATCACCGCGTTGTAGTTGATCACGTCCGGGGGGCAGCCCTTGGCCGCCATCGCCTCCATCACCTCCACCGCCGCGGCGAGCTTCCCTTCCCGGCAGAGCGCCGCGATCAGAGAGTCGTAGCTCTGCGAGTCCGGCTTCAGCCCTTTGCGCAGCATACCCTCCATAGCCTCCTTGGCCAGCCCCGCCATGCCTTGCTCGCACAGAACGCCGATCAGGGCTCGGTAGGTCGCCGCGGTGGGGGTCACCGCTCTTTGGGACATTTCGTCGAGCAGTTGGAGCGCTTGGTCGATGAGGTTGGCCTGGCAGAAGCCGGCGAGGAGGGCGGCGTAGGCGGCGGCGTCGGGCTCGCCGTGGCGGTCGAGGAGGGCCATGGCGCGGACCGCCTTGGCGACCTGCCCCCGGGAGGAGAACCCCTTGATGAGCTTCGCGCAGAGGGCGGGGTCGGCGCGGCCACCGCGGCTGAGCAGGTGCTCGAGGAAGTAGAGCGCCTCGTCGAGCTTACCGGCCTTGAGGGACCTCGCGAGGAGCCTGCCGAAGCGGGTGTCCTTGGAGTGGACCGCCATGGGAGCGGGATCGGCGCGCAGAGAGAGAGACGAGGAAGAGGAAGAGGAAGAGGAAGAGGGAGAGAGAGAGGGTTTGGCCTTGGGAAAGGGGCGATTGGCGCAGAGGAAGACGGAGGAGCGCGGCGGGCCGGGGGAGTGGAGCTCGAGCAAGCGGGGCGTACCCGCCATGGACGGCCGGTCGAGCTTTCGCGAGGTTGCAGAGGATGAGATTCGGGAGAAATTGTAGAGGTCGTAGTTTTGTAGCCCAAGGAAGAAGACGATCGGACGGCGCCCGTGCGTGCTGAGGTGTACCCGGGTTTAATCCATGGGGAAGTCGAAGTTCTTGTAAGCGATGGTATGTGCAATATCAATGCATGCATATTTATATGATTTGCTTTTTTTTTTTTCTGGCAAAATCACAGTGCCGGGTAAGGCCAACCCTGCGAATGTGCCCGTAGACCGATCCATTCGTGCCCTGGACGCCACCCAAGGGGTGTTTATTGATAAAATGTAGTATTTTTCATCGTTATATGATTTTTTCTTAATGTGATAGTATGTTATGCATCTAGGGGTAGGGATGGTGAGTCACTCTGGGGTTGACCTAGAGGCTAGAGCTCAGTGAAATTCAGTGTTATCCATAAGATATTCAAGGTACATGTAGTTACATAATGTGCTTTTAATGTGATGGTATGTTTTGCATCTGGGGCTAGGGACGGGAAGTTGATGTTTGACACCAAAAGACCAGTGTTAGTCTGTTTCGTTTGTTTGTGTTCGCATTCCATACATTCTTTGATTTTGTGAATTCGAGTGTTTTGTGGGGATTTTGGTGTTTGTAGGCACCAGAATCTGGATTAAAATACTATGGGTGAGCATTTTCCTACATTTCTTATGGACGATAAAGAAGCCCTGACGAATTACGAGAATGCTTACAATTGATTTTAGAGCCCAAGACAGTAATAAGAAAAATGCTTACCCATGACATTTTTGTGGGGATTCTGTAGGAATAAAAAAATGGTTGTATGGATTCAAATATTTTTGTGAGAATTCTAGTGTTTTTAAGCATCTTTGTGCACTATCGTACTCACAAAAATATTTGAATTCAACAAATGAAATGTATGGAGTCCGCCATATGGATGGCTATCTTTGGACTAATATGTGTTAGTTTTTCATCATGAAATTCAAACATGTCTTAGGTCGGACATAGCAAGAAGTTCGCGAGTGTGATTGAGTGGTCAAGATAGGATTGTATGGCCTTGATATAGGAGGAGA
This sequence comes from Wolffia australiana, assembly GCF_029677425.1. Lineage (NCBI taxonomy): Eukaryota > Viridiplantae > Streptophyta > Magnoliopsida > Alismatales > Araceae > Wolffia > Wolffia australiana. The sequence continues at coordinate 15,556,981 of NC_135846.1, read as the reverse complement.
TTGATTCGAGGAGCAAGACGCATTAAATACATGGTTAAGGTAGGGATATATTGGAGAATGCATTCTACATTCATCCACATTATGCGTCAATACTAATTGGATGATGGATTATAGTTTGATGACAAAGTGTACTCCAAGTAATTTGAAATTTGTGCATAGACAGATGATTATACATGTATGATAACCGATGATTGCAAAGGTTTCATGAAAGTAATCACTTCTATGTATCTTCTATAGCATGGGGTGTGGCTTACCACCCCACCCCACCCCATTCATTGACATACTTAAATAACAAGGTTTCATGAATTAATGTCATTAGGTCATTAAAGTTATTGGCGATACTGATACATTGCCCTGGATGGTCACAATGATAAGATCAATATATGTTGGTGGATATATATATACAGTTGTAATCAGAGAGGGCTCCCATTTTAGGTTCCCATGCTAGGCAGACATAGGCTCCCCTTTTTCATCCCTTATGCTCATTCCATTCACTTCATTAAATGAGACTTATGACATTACTTGTACATATGTTTATAAGTACTACAACAAAAGCACAAGCATCATAGCTTCTCTTACAAATTGGATTATATTCACTGGGGTATTGGAATATGTAGTTTTCTTATTTCATAAAGCAGAAACGTTGGGATATGTAGAGTATTTAACATCTAAATGACCCTTAACTAACCTAGAACATGCAATGTAACCTTTCGTGGCTCAAGGTTCTACACCCCATTAATACTTAGTATTTGTTATAGCAGTTCTAGAATCTCTTGAACTTGTGAAAACATCTTTTGTGTAAAGGGTTTTGCAGAGCTTTTGCTCGTGAAGAGGCGAAGAAATAAATTTACAAAAGTGGAGAAATGTGAAAATATATATGTAATAGTGATGTTTAACCCATTCCAGCTTCTTAACACATTCTAATGGACAAAAATAAATTGAAGTACCTAAACTACATTGACTCAAGCATTTAACCCCACTAAATTTGAGGTTTCTCTCATCATGAAAATTTGATTTTCATCATAGTCTTCCTTTTTGATGCAAACAGACTTTTGAATTAATTTATGTGGACTTTAAAAGGTCTTTATCATCCCATAATTTAGCAGTACCTCGTGTCTAATGCATAAGGTCAGATAATGGAGATGGCTTAGACTCCTAAATGACACTTTCCAATTTATCTTCTATCATTCATTTCAAAGTATAATAAATGACAAATCAATGTAGGAATTGATAGCACTAATAAATTTATAAAAAATATGTGCCTTATAAAGTTTTTGTATGATTTTCCTGGGTTGATTGCACTCTCAAGAAAGCTTAAGATGAATATAATTAAATCTCCGAATGAAAAATAACTAAATCATATAATGGATGTCGTTACCCATAATGACATTAATTGGTAAACTCAAAATAGGGTAAATTGATGTTGCTGATGTTTTTCAGGTTAGTCAATAATTGTTTAAAAACTAATGCCAAAAAAAATTCATCAGTAAATATATATAGTGATGAATACAATATGTCTCAACAGGAAATGATGATTAGGGATTTAAATCTCTTCAAATGGATATTTACGCGAGATGAGAAGGGATGCATATAACATAACGAGGCGAGGGACACCATGCACGGTGAATATGATAATTACTATTTAGTAATAACATGATTAATGTAATTATGAATGACAGATAACGGCACATGAATGAGGCGAATGAAAATAAGAATATAATGTGGAGGACACAAACTAATGACGGCGAGAAGAGAAGATGAATGAGAGATTAAAGTGAATAAATGGGTGAATATGTGATCATGAGTGAGTGAAAACGAGATGGTGACGTGAGACAGATGATGGATTGAGATTGGTGATGATTGCAAAATCGAATGCGAAGAGAGACAGAATGTGGGTCTAACCTAATAAGTGTGACAGAGACAAGTTAATGTAAGGTGATAAAACTTACCTTAGTCCTTGCATTCCAGCAGAACCATGGCATTTTCTGAACAAAGACAAGACTCCACTCTTTCATATTGACCTTGCCCAAGTTCACATGACACCATGGAATACAAGATGGATCTTCAAAACCTCACACGCCTTCAATGAGCCTACCAAGGTATGAAGTAATATCAAAGATTTTGTTACAAAGATCGGGGTTCATCTTGTAGGTCCAACCATATGGTTAAATAGAGGATGCTAATAAAAATCTGCCCTTCAAAATTCAGCTCGATCAGTCTTTTGGATCATCAAATATCGACCAATGAAGCTGGATGAATATGAACCGTTGATTGAAATTATTGTCCCCATGACGCCATGTCTAGGATTTTATTGATGAGCTTCTTTCACATTCCACGATGATTGGGATGGATTTTTTTTATGATTCATCAATGGTTCCCTGTACAAAAATTAAAAAAATAGGTGTGACAAAATAATTATCAGCATGTGACGAGACTACACGTCAACGCGTGCTACGTCTACACATTTTGTGTCTTCTGTCGTCAACCCAGGGACACGGGGATGCCATTTGTACATGTGGAGTTACTCTTTGTGGAACTCGTGAAAATATTTTATTTCAGAACGTGATATTAGAAAATACCTAAAACTCAAAAAAAGCTCCAAACATTGTTCTCAAAATAAAATCAACTGTCTTAGTCTTGGCAACATGCATACATAATCATTTAATTGTAAAACAGAAGATATGTCGATACAAACCCACTAAATAGAGTGTTAGCATTTATTAAACCAGAAGTTTGTGATCTATGACAATCAAATATTAGGTTTATACTTTTCACTGTACAAAATTTTAAACATGTCCATGCTTCTATTATTTACATAGTTGAGTAAATGGCACATCTTGTACTATCATTTGGGACCAATAAATTAAGACTTCAATTTTCAATAGTCTTATTTACAATCCTTGTCATATAAAGTTACTGAACTCTGTAAACCACCAAGTTTGACTCCAAATATCCAAAAAAGTATTTGCCTATTTTTAAATGGCCTCTTTTGTTAATATAATGTCGACAATTAAAATTTCCCAATATCTTACTTTCTATAACTATTTAAATAATTTATTTTCATGCCGAGATTTTGAACGTATGGTAGCCCATGGGAACATGTCGATATGCTAACTAGACATTCTCAGTCAATGCCTTGGCCACCAACTTAAAGATTTCATCAACTACTTATTGAATGTTACTAAAAAGTCGTAAATTTTTTTGAATGTATGGTAGCCCATGGGAACATGTCAATATGCTAACTAGACATTATCAGTCAATGCCTTGGCCACCAACTTAAAGATTTCATCAACTACTTATTAAATGTTACCATTAAGTCTTAAAATTTTTTAAGCAAAAAAATAAAGATATTTATACCTATAGTCGTCAGATATTTACATAAATATACAAACAAACATCCTCGTGACCTTCTTATGATATATTTAACTTCTCGTGATATTTTAGTTGCACCAACAGATTGGGGGAAAATATACATTCACTTGTATCAAGAGATTTTAAATTCTGAATATATATCATAAATTTGTTGATTTACAAAGAGATGATGCGTAATTTTTCTATTGCTTGGTTATATCCTGAATGCGTTCATTCAAAATTATAACGTGTGTATATGGTAATTGTGGGTTTAAATCGATATAATATTAGTATATGAAGTATTGTTATGATTTATGATAAATTAAAAACTCAAAATTAATTTTGGGTATTTATGATCAAATGATAGATGTTTCGACTTTCAGGAAATTTAATGCAAAAACATCGTAAGTATTAACCGATCTGAAAAATCTGCGTCAGCTAACTAACTGTAAGATACGAGGAGCCTCAAGATCCACATGAAAGTGTAATTTTCATTTACAATTACATGTATTTTTTCCCCCAATGTTCGTAATTTTCAGGAAATGTCAAATAGTTGACATTTGGCAATGTGTTTAATAAAGAAACTATTCAGGGTTGGATATGATGCAATAATTTTATGATCCTTATTGTCTTTATAACTTGGCAAATGACAAGTTCAAAAATCGTATGAATGGATAATCTCGGCACGATAATAAATTATTTAAATAGTTATAGAGAGTAAAAGGTTGGGAAATTATCCATGTTTGGGGTGAAACTGGGTGCCTTAAGGAGTTCAGTAACTTTATACGACAATGATTGTAAATAAGACTAATACAAATTTAAGCGTCCCAAATGATGGTACAAGATGTGCCATTTACTCAACCATGTAAATAATAGAAGCATGGACATGTATTATGTCATATATCACAAACTTCTGGTATAATAAATGCTAACACTCGTATTGAGTGAGTTAATATCGACGGATTTTACAATTTTACAATTTTTGGGTATTTATGATCAAAGGATAGATATTTGGACTTTCGGGAAAGTTAATGCAAGATATCCTAATTATTAACCAGTCTGAAAATGAATTAAAATTTGTGTTAGCTAATTAACTATAAGAGATGTGGAGTATCAGGATCCAACTGAAAATGTAATTTTTTATTAGTCCATAGGGCATGAAAAATTGGTCAGAAGTTTGTCATGAATTTCCCTAGAAAGAAAGGAGGGAATTTTCCTACAAATATGCATAAATATGCATAAAATACTCCTCACATCTCCATCCTCTTTTCCATGCATATTTGTGGTACTGAAGAACTGGCATTATATACGATGAGAAAAATAATCGGGGAAAAGTTAAAAAGCCAAAGTTTTTGGTGTAGAAATGACATCAATTAATCAATTCTAACGACATTCCCTTATCAGGACAGTTAACAATAAGTTAACTTCTTTGTATGAACGCAGGATTAATGTTATAATCATTAGATCCACCCATTCTTAGTTATATGCTCCATCATTAAAACCTTCAAAATTAATGATTGAACGGAGTATATAGACAAAAAATGCACTTAAGGAGTGAATGTGAGACACAGATAATGAGAAAATTAGAGAAATTGATAATGACAGAGAAGGATAAATATGTATATAAAAGAGCATAAAAACAAATATTATTTATTAAGGGGGGCCATCAGATTTATTAAAAGGAAAGCATTAAACCTTGATGGGACTTTAGAGAATGAGAGATGAATTCCGTACCGTCCGTTCAATGTACTCCCTCAGAAGCTCCATCCCGGACCGTCGATGCGGTGGACTCAACGTCTGATCTAAAAAGTCTCCACCGTTGGATCTGAGATCGACGGCCGATAAGGCGGCGGCCTTCATCAGAACGTGAGGCGCGAGGAGGCTACCCTCTTATTTGGGTTTGGTAGTCCGCTGCTTTTAATCGCTCTTTTTTCTCTCTCTTTCGTTGTCTCTTTGTCTCTCTAAACGGCCGGGCGAAGAGGCGAAGAAGGGTTTCGAAACAAGGCGGCTAAGAGTGGGCGTCGAGGAGACCCGATCCACGGGGCATTCATCGCTGAATCGTCGATCGCAGGTTGAAATATCGTCCAGCGAGCTTTTGTCATCGGGAAATCGCTAAAAAACGGAAGAAAAAAGGAAAGGCAGTGGCTCTGTGTTGTTTTTCATCGTCAGGCGAAGATCACGGTAGTTTTTTTTTAATCGCTGTTGTTGAATTCTAGGGTTAGGGCGTGGGAGATGATCGCTGAATGTCCTAGTCTGTTGTTTTGTTTGTAGATTCGCAATGGCGTGCGTGATCGGAGGTTTGAATGTGTCCATACATTGCGCAGAAGCCGGGTCTTGGTGTTGAAAGGAAGATCGGTTGAAGGGTCAGTGGAAATTTGGTTTTCGCCCGGGTTTCCTCTGGTACCGTGATTGTTGTATGAGATTTAAAAGGCGTGATTGTGCGCCATGGATGTCGAAACCTCGAGGGACTTCGTGTCCCTAGATCCGGATTTGTTGCAGCTTCCGGAGGTCTCTTCGTTCGCCCTTAAAGAGAGCCCTCGCATCGCTGAAGACCTGTACTCCCAGTGGCTTTCTCTCCCGGATACCGTCCGATTGGTACGAATTTCGTATCCGTATAGCTTATCCTTATCTGTGTTCATTCTCAATAGAGAACCTTTTCTTCTGTTCTTTATGAAAATCCAAATGTTGATTCCCAATTGACTGATTAATCTGCTAAACGATCTAATTACATGATCAGGGATTAGTTTTTGGTCTTCCATGCCCTTATGTCAAATCTCGAACTGTATCCGGGAGAGAAAGCTTACTGTGTTCTCCTTGGCTTTCTTTTGATTCATAATTGATTGATGAATCTGCTTAATGCCTAGTTCATGATCAGGGCTAATTTTTTATTGTCTTCCTCACAATCAGGTCAAATCTCTGATTGACGATGCAAAAGCCGGTGTACCATTAAATGTTCCTGGGAATTCATCAAGCCCTAATGCGACGGCTACTAATACATTGCCATCTATGTTTCCTGCGGGAGGAGCGCCGCCTCTTTCACCGAGAAGTTCGTCGGGATCTCCACGCACTGCAAGGCGCAGCACGTCTAGTCTTTCTTCCCTTAGTTCTCCATTGAAAGTTGTCAGCACACCGCCAAAGGAATATATACCTCAGGTTATAATCTTGTCGTTCTATGTTAGAATTCTTTGTGTTTAATTAGAGATGTCAGATGATGAACAAAACGATGACGAAGACATTATCCTTCCCACATTGTCATCATCCTCATCCACAGATTGGATATGGATGAGGATATCATCGTGTTCATCCTAGTTTTAACTCATAATCCTGCGTCAGACTAAGGGCGAGGATGACGACGATGATGAGTCATCATTGTCCTTCTGTCATCTAAAAGAGGTGAGATAGAGAGTTATTTTTAGAGGGAAAATTGCGGTTTGTGAATAATATTTTCCAGCCACTGCCATCTTTATTCATCTGCCTCTGTGATGACGTTGATAATGATGATCATCATTGTCATCCATGAATGCGTATGAATCACTATGACAATGATGTCTTTATTATCGTCATCATTACAATCCCTGTGGCAGAAAATGACAAGGACGTTGACAATATGCTATTGTCTCATTGCCCTTGTCGTTAACGCAGGCGAACCTTATTTTTAATGTTTTTTACTGTCTTTAATTTATTACTTGGTATACAAATGCAGTTCTATTTCCAGAATGGGCGCCCTCCACCTTTTGAATTGAAAGAGCAATGCCTGGCCAAAATTGATCAGCTATTTTATGGCCATATGGATGGGCTACGATTAGATGGTGATAATACTTTATCACAGCACTGATGGTTTTCATACTGATGAATTTTGCCTCCTTTTTTCTCTTCTTTTTAACATTAGAATTCAGGGAAGTCACCAAGGAAATTTGCAAACTTCCTTCGTTTTTTTCTGGAGTTCTTTTCCGACAGATTGACGTTGGGTGCACTGGAGTTGTGACGAGGTAGGTGCTCTGTTTCACTCATTTCACACGTGTGGAACGGGACTAACTTATTGGATTATTTTTCTACTAGACTTCGTCCCATTGTCTTTTCTTTCAGTCTAGATCATTTTTATTCTCTAAGTTCTCAAGCGTACACTTGTTTATTTTCAATGGATTTATCTCGTGTTGAACCTGTTAAAATATATATTGAGAAAATCTTGTTTGCACGACTGAGTCCAACATTCTGGTTATTTGGTGTTAGTTAGACGTGGGTGTCCTAGTTTCAATATACGAAGTTTATTCTCTTCCATTGTTATTTCTCAGAACTTGAGCTAATCAGGCTTCAAATATGCAATATTGGTTTGAAACTCTGAAAAAAAGTTGTTCTTGTGTACACTATGTATGCAAGGGCTTCACGTTGCAGAGGCTCTGCTCTAGGCTTTGAACCTTAACCTGAGCTTTTTACCTTTATTTCAACATTGTTCACGTCAGATAGAATGACAACAGTTATGGCTTTTTATTTAGTTTGAGGCAATTGCTTTGAGGCGTCTGCAGCCCTGTAGGAAAAAAGAGATCTGAGGTATCAAATCAGGATTGACGGTGGATAAGTTCTCGGAAGAGCTTCAAAAACCTTTACAAATTCATTCCTTGTTCTAGATTTACCTTTCTTCTATTCATCGAGGTGGGATATGATAAGTACTGTTGTATATTGATACTAATTCATAGCAGCCCTAGAAGCCTGTCACGTGTACACTCTGTGTGGTTTTCCTTTTGCTCGAAGAATATATTTAGAATCTAATGGTCTGTTTGGATAAGGAACTCAATTCTTCAAGGATACCTTTGACCAACATGCTGTCCTGAATGCCTTGGGCGAATACCAGGAACTCAGTTTCAGCGCTTGATCTGGAGATTATTTGTTGTTTCTTGCTCTTCCAGCTGACAAGACTACCACACTCAAATGCACAGTAGCCCGACATTGCCCTTCAGTATGTTATTATGCCTGCATAGTCACACAGTCTGTGCATAGTTGCACACATCTATCTGAGTTCCTCCTGAAGTGTAAGCCGTGTCCCGGGGTTCACCTCTGGTACGAAAGGACTCGGTGGGCAGCACTCAAATGTATCTCTGGGGGATCATGCATTATTGGGTCGTGTATGGTGTAGATAAATCAACTTGTCAAGCAATATCTGGTTCAGGCTCAAATTACTATGAGACTGGTTTCTACCTGGACCAATTTCTCATTAGGGTCCATATGTGTGCTTGCAGGTTTACAGGCTAGGTGACCAGCTTCCTGAAGTCAGGGGTTACTTATGTTCAAATATAAATATCCCTTATCTGGAATTAGCCACTTGATCCCCAAAAAGTATATTAGCCTTCCAAGGGATTTATTATCAAATTCAACGACTTGCTGAATCTTTGGCTTCCTCGTCACGGGAATAGAGGAACAGGACCCCATAGATATGCTATTGAATCAAAGAGCATAAAAAGTAGGACCCCATAGACCGTATGCTATCTAAGGGAAATAAACTGGGTTCAACCACTATATGGAAAGTAGCCTTTCTGTGTTTGGCATACTGACTAGTCTCACGCACCAAAGAGTTTAAATCACAACCAGTCGACGAAGAGGGAAATTAATGTCTCATAATTTAAAAAGAGGGTGGCCCAGGCGACTATGTGAAGTAGTCTCTCTCTTCTGCACCCCCAGACCTCACGACCCTGCTGCTGGCTCCCTGCTGACAGACCTAGGTAATCCCCTTCCACCGGCAGTATTTGGCTCCCTCCTGTGCATTTAACATGCCTAGTCTTCTTCCCCTCCACCTTGTCATCGATAAAACAGGCATCGGGACTTAAAATCAGAGCATCCAGTATCCGAAACTAATTTTTGAGTAGAAATTACATGGGCTTTGAGTCTTTACGCATGTAAGGCATCTTTAAGAGCACTAAGTCCATCAATTCAAATGTCACCAATGCGTGCAACATGGAGAGTACCCCCACTTGTCCAAAATGGTTCGCCACATTCCCACTTGGAAGGCTACATCTATGAAAAGGGAAAGGGATGGGCATAAAGAACTAATAGCCCTAGATAAGATGGGGGATCAGATAGTAGTGGATGTTGACATGCCTGAGTTATTTCCGCTTACTGCAGGATTTCCCTTTTTTATTTCTACACAATGAACTAAACGAGAAATATTATTTAACTGGAAACCATGATTTTGGACAAGTGTTCTCATGATTATGTAGTTTCACTTTTAACTCCGACAATGCATCGCCTGATCGATGTCACCTCTCATTCCCAGGTTCTCATTCTCCAGGCACTCTGCCACTCATCTCACGTCTGTTTTCATCCCTGTTCTCCCTACAATGATTTCAAGGGATCGTAACAACTTCTCAGAAGAAAAAAGTCCCGAATATGAATATTACTGTTTCCAGTGAAATGGAAATATTACAAAATCATGAGAAATATTATTTTTTCCGGTTAAATAATAATTCTTAAATAGTTGTATGTGGTCATAGTGGCGTATAGACTTTTTTACGAAGAGATCTTTATTGGAGTAATGGTTCGAAAAGTTCTCCCAAACAATAATATTTAATTTGAAACATGATTTCCTGTCAAATAAAATTTGTGTTTAGTTTTGAGCGGTCATAGTGGCTTGCAGGCTTTTTTACAAAGCGATCTTTATTCGAATAATGATTTGACAAGTTCATACGAAATCTTTATTCAGGTTCAGATCAGTTCCCTTCCTATACGTTTGATTTAGTAAGACAAAGCTCGAATAAAACTTTGGTTAGTTCCATTAGCAAACCCAGTGTTGGCCTCTAGTCTCGTTACGTATGAGATAAAGCTTTTTCATTCCCTCGTTAATGTAGTGTGCACCTTGAAATATCACTGTAGTTATCATATGACACTCGAACTATACTGAAATTTTGACTCTTCGCTTCCATTCAAAACTGCCTTCCTTTCTAAATCTCTTTTTAATGTTGTATCGTTTCAGGGATGCTTTTGTCAACTACTGGTTTAATAGCAACTTGCTGACTGTGGATATAGCTAGGCGAATATTTAGCATTTTAAAGCAGCCTAATCAGAACTACTTGACACAGGTGGGGTAGTTTTCAAGCACATTTCAAAATAACTCTGCATAGAGTATTGTGAGAATCTGAAGTGTTTATGTGTTTTTCCATGTGCTCGGAAATGAAAAATAGGAAGATTTCAAACCAATTCTCAGAGAACTCTTGGCGACCCATCCGGGACTGGAATTTTTGCAGAACACGCCTGAGTTTCAAGAAAGATATGGTACGTATCTTGCGTGTTTTAGGCGTCCAGCAATTTTTTTTGCCACGCTCCAATTAGTTCTCTTGCCTATTTCACAGTTTGAACGTACCTGTTTCTTTTTGTAGTTTGAGTGTTATGGTCTTGTTTCTTTATGTATTCGTGAAAAAAGGTTTCAGTTTCTTTTAGTTTGAGTGTTATGGTATTGGTGTACCTGAGATGCATTTCCTCTAGCTCCCGAAAAGGACATTAAATAGACTGGATTAGAGGGATCAGTCATCCGAAAATTAGGATTCATTTCGTGTCTCAAATATTCGCTGGTAGCATACCATATTTCAATGGATTGACATAATTTTTCTACCGCGTGTACATTGCCATAATGATGGTGTTTTTCCAAAATTGAACTTTGTTGTTCAGCATCTTGCACCAACCAGCCCTTAGAGGGTATTGTTAAAAGATCATCAATTCCTAATGAAATAGATGTAGCAGTGGCTTGCTGGAAACCCAGAGTTTTCACTTGATCTAGAATGTGTGATGTATAAGCCATCCTGAAGTGATCTATTAATCTGCTAATAAGTCGTTTCATGGCAGCTCCATCTATCACTTTATTATGAAAGACCAGATCGGCCCGTTCTGCCATAAGTACCTCCCTATTCTGCTGAGTAGGATTCTACAATAGGTCTGAGTCAGTGATTCAAAAACTTCCTTTCCTCAATCTTGATTCACATAAAAATTCAGGAATTATGATATCATTAAAGCTAATTAAATTATTATTCAATAGTAGATGTGTCCTTTGTTTTAGCTAAAAATAAACTGCATCAGTCGTGGGATACTACCTTTCCACATTAAAAACGGATGCTTTCATTCACTTCCATATCTTTGGCCTCATTCGGAAATTTGGAGGCATAATTTCATAAAAAAGGTTCATCAGTATCTTTTAGGGTTTCCCGATCAATCATTCATTAGTACATTTTAAAGTCTCCAGATTGATTAGAGTTTTCAAAGAGATAAAAAAAATTAAAAAGAGATACGCAGAGGAAGGTAGACGATTCATCATTTATTTGGGCCCTTGGTTGGATTCTGACGTTCAGATCACGTCTATCAGATCGTAATCTGGGCCATTTGGGCCATCCGATTGCTCAAGGTTTTTTATCAGGACCTATATAATCCATCGCCAGCCAAATCCTGAGGTTGAATCGATGATTGTTTTTTGGAAGAAAGTATAATCGATGATAAAGCATGTGGAATTGTCTTATTCCCCTTCTTTTTAATCACTTTTTTTGTAACACCGATGAGTTTGTCTAAATTCTGAGTATTATCTGAGATTCGCTGATGAAGTCGTGGCTCTCAATTTTAGTACCCGCTAGGCTCTCAGTTCCTAGGGTTTAAATTGAACTGCATCGCCAAATGTAAACTGATCTGTTAAACTATGTTTTACCTGGGTGCAGCCGAAACCGTCATATATCGAATATTTTACTACATGAATAGATCTGGAACCGGACATCTTACCCTTCGGGAGTTGAAACGTGGAAATCTCATCGCTGCGATGCATCATGCAGATGAGGAAGATGACATAAACAAAGTGTTGAGGTATGTTATACAATCAAGCTTAACATCTATTGGCAAGAATTAAATAATTTATTTGGGCAAATTTTATTGTTTTCTTTTGGCTCAATGTCTTAA